>NC_091727.1:32616818-32919848 GCF_042477335.2 Ovis canadensis
AAAATCATTTCTGGGTAAGCACATTTATTTGGGAATTGTTAGACAATCTGTATTTTATAATTCAGAAACAGAATATTTTGTTAAATTGGGTAAAATGATGTTTTATCTCCATTTCATCAACTGAAAGACACCAATTTTGACTTTAGCTTTAGAGGTAATAAGATCAGAGTTGCCCCTTAAAAGCATATTAAAACTTCAGGAAGTTTTACAATATGTTAATTTAATGCTTTGTTGGCTTACTTCATTTAAGGTTACAAAGAACTGAAATGATCTTTGTGAAGTTCTGATCTAATCTCATTCCACAATGGTTCTTAATTTCTGCCTGGAAGGCAAACTTGCACATTTAAATTTGAGAATTAAAAGAAACAAATAAACTGGTATATATCGGTGTTACCAAAACTTGCAGATTAAAAAAAATACACAGAATTGAAAATTAATGTATTTCAGTTGCCAGAGATTTCAACATTCTTCCAAAAACCTGCAACAAACATGCAATATTACCAATTATACTGTGCTTTAAAATTGAACACAGAGTCAGAATACTTTCCTCTTAAGTATATTTTTTTCTCTTCTTTCCACCACCAAATAGTGCTTATATTTCTTTGGAGCACACAGAGTTATACATATGTGTCAGTGGGGTTAATGCCAGTTGCTGTAACAAAGGGATCCTGGTAGCTTAAGAAAAGAAAAGGAAAAAAAAATGTATACTTCAAAATAAACACAGGCATTCCTGTCTGTGCATAGCTTTCTTCCACATAGCGATTTAGGGACTCTGGGTTCTTCCATGTTAGAACTCTTCACCTCCTAATTCTTTGGAACCTTTTCCATAACATCAGCAGGTGGGTCGGGGATGGTTGGAAAAGTCATGCCTGCAATCACATGGCTCTAACTAGAAGTAAGGGGAGCTGGGAAATGTAGCTGCTGCTTTGACAACTTCATCCTAGAAAGCAGCAACTCTATACTCTGAAAGGGAGAGCACACATTGTGATGGAAAGGGAGTTGCCTGTGCCATAGTATGAATTTTAGAGAAAAGAGATGCAAAGAGTTGATTATTACTGATAAAAGCACTCATTTAATACTTTTCATATCTTTAATTCTGTTCTCTAGCTTCTAAGTGAAAATGGAAATGTTATACATCCAATACTTTTAAACCCTCTCTCCCCTTAAACAAGTAGAGGACAGAATGAATTCTGGCAGAGGAAGAAGGCTTGGTGTCAAGAAGGAAGTCCTTAAGATGGGGCAACTGAAGATCTTTTTCAGTTCTTTTTATTTCTCTCCTTGTTAATCCTTGATTCTCCGTTAATACCTTTTGTTTTCAACCCCCATTTTCAGCATGAAATGAAGAAGAATGTCACTCAGGGTTATAGCCCCACTATAAGAACCCTGAATGACAATCTAAGAAAAGATATTTAAGATTGAACCCTTCAGCCTGTTAGCTTAGGGAAACACACACACACACACACACACACACACACACACACACACACACACACTGAGGAGTCACCTGGCCTTCAGAGACTCCCTGGATGACTGTGACAGTCCTTTATCCAACAAAAACTGAGTCATTTCAAGTAGAGGATAGATAAATCTATCATCTCTTGAAGGAAGATTTAAAAAGGTTATCAGCTACCTACTAAAGGACCAAGTAGATTTCCCTGATTGCAAACTGTCCTGCGTGACCCAAGAAGGAGCACGGCAAACTCTCCAATGTTTATACAGGCTGTTCATTCATTCATCATGGATTTATTGAGCACCTGCTACACGAACACCCTGGGTTTGAGGTTAGGGATCCAAAGGCAAATATGAATGGGTCTTTAAATAAGAGAGTGACAAGGTAATGTGTGCATTCATAAAAACCACTCTGAAGAGTGGAAAACATACTGGAGGAACAAGAGTGGAGGCAAGAACAGTGAAGAGGCTGATGCATTAGTACAGGTAGGACATGTGTGCCACCCAGGCAAAGGAGTGAATGCAAATGAAAAGATGTGAATGAATTCCAGAGCTAGTTGATTGTACCTGGAGGGGGTTATGCTTAGTAAAATAAGTCAGATAGAGAAAGACAAGATACAGTAGGTTTTCACTTACACATGGACTCCAAAGAATAAAATAGACAATGAATATAATAAAACAGAAGCAGACTCACAGATTCAGAGAACAAACTAGTAGTGCTAGTGGGGAGAGGTGAGGAAGAAGGGGCACAATAAGGGAAGGGGATTAAGAGGTACAAACTACTAGGTATAAAATAAATAAGATACAAGGATGTAACATAGACCACAGGGAATATAGCCACTATTTTATATAACTTTTAGTGGAATATAATCTAGAAAAATATTGAATCACTTTATTGCACACCTGAAATTAATATAATAATATAAATCAATCAGATTTCAGTAAAAACAAAACAAACCAACAATCAAAAAAGAGATAGTTGTAGAGTTGGCAGGACCCAAGAAAAGTATGTGCCATGTAGGGGATGGTTGGTGCCCTTGCCTGAAGTAAGACGGTCAAAGGAGAAACATGCTTGCTGGTAGAGGGTAAATTACGAATTTGGTTTTTGAACATGTACAAAGGGGATATGTGAAAGTTTGAATGGAAGCAACTGGATACACAAGTCTGGAAGGAAGAGGATTCTAGCCTGGAGCAAAACCTTGGAGTTGAAGCCATGGAATGGATGAGAGGGACTCAAGGAGACTTTGTAGAATGAAGAGTCTGGGTAAAACCCTGAGGAACTGAAACATATGAGGAAGAGCCAGGGGGAGAGATGCCAGCAAGTGGGATCAAGGAGATATTTCTAAGGACAAGACATTATAAGGATAACAAGGAGAATGTGCTACTAAGGAAGTGAAATCACCCTCAGGAAGGAGGGCATCTTTGTCCAGAGAGCCTGCTACAAAACGCTCAAGTGGAATGAGGCCTAAAAGAAACGTTTTTGCAGGTGTGGCAACAAGGAAGCTGCTGACAACCTCCTTGAGTGGAAATGAAGTAAAGAAGAAAAGTGAAACTGATCGACCAGTAAAGAAGGGTCTGAAGAAGTACCTTAATAATAACATTCCAAAGTTATATCACAAGCAAGCGACGGTAGTTACTACATGTATAAATTTCCCTGCTGGGCAGCACCGTGATGCTATATTATCAGACAAGACGGCAACTGACTTTCATTCCCCATATTCATGCATGCATTTGTCTTTCAGAAAGTCAACCTGCTTTTTAGTTAGTACTGGTACATGTGTCTTGCCTAAAAGCTAAGAAGGTATAAATCATCTGAAGAATATAAAATAATGAATAATTTATGTTCTTTATTGAACATATTAAGGTCTAGGAATTTCCTTATTTCTCCCAACAACCCTGCCTTTTTTCAGAAGAGAAACCGGAGGTTCAAGTATGGTAAGTCATAGGCCAGAGACCAAAAAGATGGAAAAGTGATAGCAATGAATTTTATTTACTTATACTGACTCTTTCCCCCCCCCCTTAAACACCCCCACTTCCTTCATCCTTTAAGCGCAAAAAGGACCAATCTATAGGTTTTTATTATCTCCTAACATCTGATTCAATTTCATCTGTATCATATAAAGTTCTCAGAGAATACTTATTGAAAAAATCAATTAAAAAAAAAACCCTGAAAATGTAATTTACCTAAGTAAAGGTCACATTTAGAAAAAATGTAAGACAAATGATAAACATGATAGACATTAGGATAAATATCTTGCCTCCATTCCTGTTGGGGGAGGGGACTAGCAAGTAAGAAATGTCAGAATCAGAGATGAAGTAGAGAGAAACAAATCAAGAAGATCCTAGAAGGAAGACCTCATAAGATACAACATAACATATAGTAGTCATGCAATAAACATTGCCTGGTTTGAACTGAACTCAGGGTAGCAAAACAACAACTTGGGCCATGTTGACACAAAAAATGGATTCTCTTATTCAGACAATTCTTATACTGAATAAATTTAATTTCTTTCAGTTCTGGCATAGCTCGGATAAATGTTCCTTATAACCATCTGCTTGCCTTCCTCCGATTCTGTGCTGCCAAACAAACTTCTGTTCTTTAATTTGTTTTGCTAAGTGAACTTAGTCACAGGGAAAAGGTTAGTTCATGTGGCTGGCAATGCAATATTCTCAGGTCACCTTTCTCCCATTATAAAGAACTACACTGACATTCTTTTTATTGTAAACCATTTTGGTGACTGTGGATGAGGTTCAGTTTATAACATTCATTTCTATATCTATATGATTAGCAATCACGTCCTGGTCCCAGAGATATAAATGCCAGGAAGAAACTGCTGTTGTTTAGTTGCTAAGTCATGTCCCACTCTTTGAGACCCCCACGGGCTGTAGCCCATCAGGCTCCTAAACTATTTGACTACAAATTCAAGTCTCAGAATTTGATCTAATGCCTGCAGGGAAACTATGAAATGCTAAAGTGTTAGGGATTGAAACATATGCCTACAGACTTAACACTGGGGGTTAATGTAGAAATACAGAAAAAAAAAAAAAAACCGACATGATATTGGGAAATCAAATACCTGACAATAGACTTTGAGAAATGTTTATGGCAAAACACCTACCCTCCCTTTCTCCAAACAAGTTGTTCACTAGTTCTAATCTGTTGTGTGATCAATACATACCTTTCCAGTCAAAGCATGAGCCGGACTGACTATCACAGCTATAACACTGCTCTCGGGCAGATGTATTCATTCCTCCTCCACAACCTACGCAGAACTTTGTTACAACATAATCTGTAAAATTTTGAAATAATTTTCTGTTTCTGGATTGTGCAATTAGTGAAGGAAGTTATTCTCTCTGAAGGTATTTATTCAGTTCCTGCTATGGACCAGAGATTGTTCTATGTGATTGGGAGTCGGCAGGATTCCGTTAAACACTCCTGCCCATGTGAATATCATGTTTTGAGTGATGGGAGAATGAAGGGAATTTGGTGTTAAAGAGGCTTGGTTGGAAACCTGGCACCATTATTTCCTAGACTTATGACCTTAGGAAAGTAGCTCAACCAAAACTTCAGCTGCCTCACCCATAAATTGAGGATGATAACACCTTACACCACGACTATAAGATTTGAATGAAATGTCATGGTGCAACCAAATAAAAATAGTAGCGAAGATTTACTGTGTGCTTGTTTTATGACAGCATCATTATGCTTTAATCATCACAATAAATATACAAGGTAGGTATCATTACAGAGAGATAAATGACTTAAATAGGGAATAAGTAAGTGGTAGAGCTAGAATTCAAACTTAGTTATTCTAATGAACCTGTGCTCTTTTTAACTCTACTCTCCTGTGTATGCTGCTTTCTTCTGCTTCACTCCATGCCTGGAGTGCAAGTTGTGATAGTGAGGATTCTGTCAGTTGCCCATTACAGTACACTGGACTCAAATTAGCAAAAGCAAAAGGGATTTACTGCTTCGCTTTATTGAAAAGTGCAGATGTAGGCTGCAAGTGAAGTTCCACCAAGGCTCTAAACCATAACTCTCAGTTCTTTTGATCTCCCCCTTGAGGGTCAACCTTACTGAAGTTACCTTCTCTAATGGTATTAGAACAGCTGCAGAAACTCTAAGTAACATATCTGTGTATTACTCAGTGCAAAGCAAGAGAGAAAGAATTTCCAAGAAGCCTGCACCAAAAGCATCCTTGAGTCTCATCACCCCCAATAGGCCATGTGTTCATCCTTGAGCCTATTATTTTGGATTACATTGGCTTGCATGGCTCTGAGCTATATGCTTTATTGCTGGAGCAATCAAAAATATATTTTTTTGTCCACACAGTGTGCCTTGCAGGATTTTAGTTCCCTTACCAGGGAATGAACTTGAGCCCTCTGCTGTGAGAGTGTGGAGTCCTAACCACTGGAATGCTAGGAATTACCTCAATATATATAGTTAAATTAATTAATGTCTTAAAAGCAAATTAAGCATTTCTCACATATCTGTCCATAATATTTTCTAACTATGAAGTGAAAAATAACGAACACACACACAGTAAGAGAAGAAATGCTTTTTAAACAATCCCAAGTAGTAACACTCACACACATAATTGTTCCTGGCATATTTCTCTTTGAAATTCAGTCATCTACATGAAAACAGCAGAAGGGGAGCTCAGGACAATATGCCATGAATATTTCATATACAATCTGCTTCACACTATACAATTCATTTGTATGGGAGCCTTATTCATTTCCCCCAAATCAAATACTGTTCCTGACTTTCTTGTTTTGTTTTTTTTTTTTTTTGTACTATAAGATTTGTTTTTCACCTAGTATTCATTCACCAAAAATCTTTATACATCTAATAATTCAAGTACAAGTCAGTACTAAATTTTACTATTTTCTAGTAGGAAAAACTGATATGTTTGAATGCTTTATTGTCAATCTGGCAGAATTCTATTTTTCACCTCAATATTATCTATGTTCAATGCATTATCTCTTATGAGCCACATTCCTTCCAATAAAGTTAAGATAGACTGAGAGATTTTATACAACTGAAATGAAAATAAATTGATTTAGGATGTATTTTATTCTTACTTTAAACAATATATCCCACGTGCCATGGTTTCAGATCTACACTGCCTCCATTTCACATGTTGGCTTGGCATAGACACTCTCATTTTTAGTGTATTTCTTGCTATTTGGTTACTGACTGTTTTCAGTGTCTTTCATAGGTTCAATCTGGAATGCACATGGTAACTATTTATTTCTTAATAATGTAAAATTAAAGTACTGATTTTGTTTTTAATGAATAACAAAAGTGGGGAAAGAAGTATGTGGAAGAAAGAGAAATATCATAGGACATCTCTTATATGTGGAATCCAAAAAAGAAATGATACAAATGAACTTACTTACAAAACAAAACCAGACTCACAGATTTAGAGACCGAACTCATGATTGCTGGGGAGAAGGATGGGGGAAAGGGGTAGTTAGGGAGCGTGGGATGGACATGTACACACTTTTGTATTTAAAATGGATAACCAACAAGGACCTACTGTATAGCACAGGGAACTCTGATCAATATGATGTGGCAGCCTGAATGGGAGAGGAGTTGGGGGAGAAGGGACACATGTAAACATATGGCTGAGACCCTTCACTGTTCACCTGAAACCATCACAATGCTGTTAATCAGCTTTACCTCAATATAAAATAAAAAGTTTAAAACAGATAAATAAAAAGGGAAAAAAGTAGTATGTAGAGAAAGCTTAAATATGTAAACTACTTTAGTGCTCTTGCCTCTGGGTTAGCAGACCAGTAACACACTATGCTCTGTGCTGTTATTCTGGGAGAAATTTAGGCCCCTGCCTCTGCAGTTGGGCCTCAGGTTTTAAAGGGCCCATTTTGACCCTTCTCCAGATGTGAGGAGTTTATGGGGCCAAGTCAACAAACCCATTAGGAACTCACACTTTTATGTTCTGGACACCAGGATCCCAGAATTCCCTAGCCAAAAGGTTCCAAGTCATCTTCCAGGTATGGCCAAGGAGCAAGTCTTTGCAGTAAGTGGGTGGAATGTGAATATATGTGTGTGGGATGATGTGGCCATATCTATGTACACAAGATTCCTCCCAGTGTGGGATGGAATGAAAAGAATGTGGAAAAATAGGCAGTGGATCCCTGAGAAAGGGCTTGGGGTCAGTTCTTCTCAAGCTCCCTCCTTCTAGTACAGAACTCCAATCAAATAATTTGAATTTGAACCCACACTTCCATGTCATCATGATGGTATATTTGTCAAGGAAGAGAGCTATAATGTATTTTATTTAACAGATGGCTCAGCAGGTAAAGAATCTACCTGCAATGCAGGAGACACAGGAGATGCAGGTTCGATCCCTGGGTTGGAAAGATCCCCTGGATTAGGAAATGTGAACCCACCCAGTATTCACGCCTGAAAAATTCCATGGACAGAGGAGCGTGGCGGGGCTACAGTGTAAAGGGCTACAAAGAGTCAGACACGACTCAGTGACTAAGATGAGCTTCTGACTCGATGTATTTCTTATAAATATTAATGCAGACCACCATTTGTACTCTCAGTTCAGGGCAGCCCTAACCTCACACAATGCCTTAGAGGACTATGTGATATACTGGGTTGGCCAATGAGTTCATTTGGATTTTTCCATAATATCATATAGGAAAACCTGAACAAACTTTTCGGCCAACCCAACAGAATATCAAAAGATGTCATTCTTTCACTTCCTGGCCTAAATTGGCTTGGGAGGTGAAGAGGTTCTTTAAACAATAGGGCATAGTTTTTAGAATTGGAGACTCTTAGAGACATTAGTTTTCTTCTTGAGGGAAGGAAGCCGAAAACAACACAAACCATGGGCAAAAACATGAACACATTAAAAAGCATTTCCCTGGTATATGTTTCTGTTGTGAAAATCTTTTGGGATCCATTTGCTTCTTCATCTGTAGCTCTATAATTAAGATTCTAACTCTGAGCTCAATAATTAAATCAATAGTTCATTAGCTTTTCAGAAAAAAAGCTCCACACAACAAATATAGCTTCTTAAAAAGATAGGTGAGATTTGTTAGTCTGGTCATATGTTCTAAACAAATTGTTTTAAATGTAATTGAAGAACTCCAAGTTCTATGAATAGAATATACATTTGACTATAAGTTTATAAATCTTTAAACATCAAGACTCATCTAGGTTATATCTAGTACTAATAAATTTAAAATGCATCATTTTATCGAAAATTTATAATTTTGAAACCAAAAGTATAGACTGTACCTTTTATGGTTCTGAGGTTGTCCTATGGAAAATATGCATGCTGGAAGTAGCCATTAAAATAATTATGACTCAAATACTGCTGCTGCTAAGTCGCTTCAGTCGTGTCCGACTCTGTATGACCCCGGGGACGGCAGCCCACCAGGCTCCCCCATCCCTGGGATTCTCCAGGAAAGAACACTGGAGTGGGTTGCCATACATCTTTAACATGCCAAGATCTACTACAGTTTCGTGGTGTCAAAAATAGAATATTTCAAAAAAGACTTAAAATGGAAGTTTAATATACCAAAATAAATTCAACCATGAATTTCAAACTTATTTTTCTTTTTAAACACAAATCCAATATCAATTCTCAAAATATAAATGTTCTGGTAAGGGAAGCAATATATGCTATTTTTCACCAATTAATTTTCATGAAAAGAAGCCAAGTAAATAAGATATAAAATAAACACAACACTTTAAAGACTAAAAAAAATAATTATATTAAGCAACAATAATGGAAAGTAATTTCTTATTTTGTAGATAAACAATATCTTATTTTCCACTGACTTTTCAATTTCACTTATTTCCCGTATTCTAGACCCTGTTTTAGAATTGGGTACACAGATGAATAAGTTGTCATTCCTACCCATAAAATACTGAGTCTTAAAAAAGGAAGGACTCCATCTGAAGACTAAAGCTATTATTTTAAGCCCGTTTATAATATCTTCATTGGGCGGTTTCCCTGGTGGCTCAGATGATAAAGAATCTGCCTGTGATGCAGGAGACCTGGGTTCAATCCCTGGGTTGGGAAGATCCCTCTGGAGAAGGGAATGGCAACCTACTCCAGTATTCTTGCTTTGAAGAATCCCCATGGGCAGAGGAGCCTGGTGGGTTACAGTCCATGGAGTCACAAAGAATTGGACATGACTGAGTGACTAAGCACATAATATCTTCATTAACAATCCAAAATACAGTTATTTTTCCAAAAGATGAGAAAGAGCATCTTTCTATTCAACTGATCCTGAGTTTTAAGGAACAATTTCATTAAAAAAGACACACATACACACACACATACACACACACACAACAAAACACCAATTTCATTTTGAAAGGGACTGGGTAGGGAAAAGGAAGATCTAAAGTGGCATAAAAATTACTCAATTCAGACTCTAAACTACCAAAACACAATTACTTCTCCTTATTTAATCTTTTTAATTTGTTAAAACTCTTTGTTTATCTGAAAAAAAATTTATTGAGAATCTACTATGTATTAAATATGTATGGCATTAGGATTTGGAGATAAATGTGTGAAGCAAGCAACCCAGTTCTCACCATCTCATGGCTTCCCTTCTTGTAAGTTATTATATCACAGTGAGGTAAGATCTGTTACGGAGGAAGTAGAGGCTTCCAAAAAACTATAAAAAATGCACCTAATCAGATGTGGGGCCAGGGAGTGGGATGGCAAGGCCACTAAGAATTTCTTGCCACAAAGAACTGTGAAGAAGATGTACAAGCTCATCAGGTAAAGCAGGAATGGAAGAGATGGGCCATGGTGGTGGTTACAACCATTATGATGAATTCAGGTCCCCATGGGGGGAAAATGTGAAATATTAGGATCTAGTGATTTGGAAATTATACAGATAGTTTTACTTTTGTAAGGCTGAGTAGTTTAGGAGGTAACCAAAAGGGTAAAAAAAGAATGACAAACAGACAAGACATTAGTTGTTACTGTTTTAGTCTCTTAAGTCATGTCCAACTCTTTATGACCCCATGGACTGTAGCCCACCAGGCTCCTCTGTCCATGGAATTTTCCAGGCAATAATACTGGAGTGTGTTGCCATTTCCTACTTCCAGGGCATCTCCCCAACCCAGGGATAGAACCCATGACTCCTGAATTGGCAGGTAAATTCTTTACCACTGAGCACCAGGGACATAATAAGACAGTAGGGGAGGAATCATTTGGCAAGCTGAAAGGACTTGAGTCTATGGAGGAACATTGGAGCTTATGGTGGAGTATGGTGGCAGAGAGGACAAGTGAGGATGTAACCTGTGGTTCCATACAGAAGGAGCTAATAAGCCACATCTCAAAGTTTTCACTTTATCCATGGAAGAGACAAGAAGGATTACTCATGGCTTTGGGGCAGAAAATAGGTATACTCAGATTTTTGTTTTAGAAAGATTTCTTAAGTTTTTGTGTGGAAATAGACGAGAACAGCAAGAGTACAATACTAGGATTTAGGCGAGAGTTGCTATTTTAAAATCTTAGCAATAGATCAGGGTCATGTGATTTCTGGTATTAGGTTTCAAGAAGAGGAAAATAAGACATCCTAGAGAGAGTTCTTTCAAAAAGTAATCAACCAAACAATTACTTGGATTAACTGGATGTGTGGCTTATATCTAGGCTTCAGCTTTGTTCAACAAAGTAGGTGGTGGTCATATTAAATAAGTCAGGGAACCAGAGGGTAGAAGTAGGAGTCACAGTTCTAATGCTTGGGTTTGAGCGTTGAAGCTAAAGTTTGTGAGGCACATTTATAGAGATCCAATAGATATTTGTTTATTTTTACAGAGTACTTTGGAAAATTATCTGGCTGGAATTACAGTTAAAGGGTCATCAACATAGGAATGCTAATTGCATTCACAGATGAGATTACCCAGAGTAAGGATGTCAAGTACAAGGGGACACGGCCCTACAACAAAACATTGAAGAATATCACTACTTAAAGAAAGTGATATGCTTTGTGAGTCACAAAAGAGGTAAGAATGTCGGAATCATACAAATTAGGAATAGAGTGTTTTAAACAGGATAGAGGTGCCAGTTGGTCCCTAATCAGGTGAAGTAAGATAAAGTGCAAAAAGAAAAAAAAAAAAAGAAAAACTCCACCAAACTTGGCAAAAGAAGGCCCCTCAGTGTCTTTGGTGAGAGCAACTCCCATGAAACTTTGCTGGTAGAAGTCGACATGCAGGGCACTGGAGTGAGGCTGGGAGCATGACATGGAGAGAGCAGCAAACAGAGGTAAGTTTTTCAAGAATTTTCTGTGTGGAAGAGTCAAGAAGGAAATAAGTGGTAGAGGACACAGAACTGAAGTGTTGTGTTAATGATGTAAAATACTAGTAGATGGTTAAATGCTCACAGACTGTGCGATCTCCTTTTCGGAATGCAGAGAGCATGCCGTTACATAGAGCAAATACATGTATCATATGTCTTCATGAGCCAGTAATGTGATGACAGTATATTCCCACAGAACATATTCACTGAAGTGTTAACATAAAATATTTTACAGATTAATTACCATCTCTGAAATTACATTTGTAAAACTGGTGTGCTTTACTAAATCTCCGTGGGCAAGATAGGCTGATGGAGACAGAACATTTATTTGTACAAATGTTGAGAGTTATGGATTGAAGAATAATTATATCTAATGATAGATTTTCCAAAGCTCTTACTATTTAAGATATAATACAGTAACAAAAATACAGGCTTCAGTTAGGACCTCTTTCCATTGATTCTGAAAGAAGACACTCAAAGTGTAATAGTGCATAAAGAGCGCCAAGCTTTGAGGACTATCAATCTCTGGGAACACTCCATTTTTTTGCACTCTTAGATTTTCCACAGAAAAGTCTCATCAGATACCTCTTCTTTGCAACTATTCACAAGACCCTTAATAGTTCCATGCACATAGTCAATATCCAGTAAATCAGGAAGTGTCTGTAATAGATCCTGTTTTTTACTCATTTTGCTTCAATGATGTTATTCCTGAACTTCCAGATTTCTAGAAATTGTTTCTGGCTTATGTTCATATGTGGAGTAAACTACACACCATTCATTTTTAAATGACAATAATTAATAAAGTGCCTAATTATTCCAATTTCCCTTGTTCTATAGACATTTCATAACAGAATCTCTTAGGCTATAGCTTTACTTTAGCAGCTACATAACCAAACAAAAATTAGAACTGAGAGTTTGATGGAGGAGCACATGGTTAGTTGTTTAATTATTCATTCATTCAACAAACATCTTCTCATCAGCTAGACCACCTGCCAGGGTCTGGACTGGACCTGACAGATACAAAGAGTATAGGCACAGATGTGTGTGTATTTTACATAAGTTGGTAATCTAAGTCTAGTATTTCTCAGCTGACAATGAGAACCACAGAGCCTTTCTAGCAGGGTGGGTAGCAGGAATCCAGAGGACAGGAGGGAGGGATATTCTTTCTGGGTAAAATGAACAAGGGGAGCAGACATAGCATATAAGTGTCAGCAAAGTACATGAGATCTTCAAGAAGTGAGAGTTGCTATTGCTGTTGTTATTATAATCCATGTTAAGTCTACCCCCTGTTCTTCCATTGCTCTTGAGAGGAAAGCTCTTTCACTTTTTCATAGGTGATTTTTGGAGTGGAAAGCGAGGAACTGGCGGCACGTGCAAATATGGTATGTGCCAACAGACGAGGTATTTCCAAATGCACATCAATAGCACATGTCCCAGTCTCATCTACTAAATCCTCATTATAGTCTTATGAGAAAGATCAGAAGGTACACTACCCTTCCCCGTTTTAGAGGTGAGCACACAGAGAAACAGAAAAGTCAGTTTCTCACTTCAAATCATACAGATAGCAACTGGCAAAGCTTGGACTCACAAATATTCCCTGATTCCGAGTCTTTCCACTTTCTAAACTGCACACTATGTCCATGAAACACATCAGATCCATTATATCAATACTATTATTTACTCAAGAAAAGATCTCTGGGTCCCAAGCTGTCATCTCCTGGTACCCCAAGTCCAAAGGGCCTTTGTCTCTGAGCAGGATATTTATAATAAGTAGACAAGTGATACCATAAATCCAGATCTGGGTTGTGTTGTGCTTTGGGTTGGTTGTGTAGTTGCTCAGTCATGTCCAGCTCTTTGTGACCCCATGGACTATAGCCTGCCAGGTTCCTCTGTCCATGGGATTCTCTAGGCAAGAATACTGGAGTGGGTTGTCATGCCCTCCTCCAGGGGATCTTCCCAACCCAGGGATCGAACCCAGGTATTCCACATTGCAGGTGGATTCTTTACCATCTAAGCCACCATCCAAATGAAGGATCTAGCAAATCGCAACTTATATTCCAATATGTAAGAGACAAGGATGATTACCTTTTACCTAGAATGAAGGTCTCGAAATATTTGTGTATCTCATCAGTTAAAAAAAAAAAAAAAGCATGAACCCTATATAAATTAGAATGTATGCGTTCTCAGTCACTAGGTCATGTCCAACTCTTTTGTGACCCTACAGACTGTAGCACACCAGGCTCCTCTGTCCATGGGATTTCACAGGCAAGAATACTGCAGTGTGTTGCCATTTTTCCTCCAGGGAAATCTTTTCGACCCAGGGATCAAACCATGGATATGTGTCTGCTGCATTAGGAGGCAGGTTCTTTACCACTGAGCTGTCTGGGAAGCCCTGAAAGGATGCATGCTCTGTGGAAAAAGGACTTCATTTCATCATATTTTTGTTTCTTATTTCAATGTTTGAGTTTAAGTACAAGCCAGAGAAAAATTTGGCAAAAAAATATCTTAAAAATGACTTTTCCCCACCACAGCAGATATAAGAACTCTGTAAGAGGAGGAAAAAGAGAGTTGGGAGAGGAGATAAGAAAATCAGATGCTACTCAATTTGTGAGGAGGAGCCCTGACAGATAGAAATAGCAAAGGCAGCCTCACTTAATCCTTTAAGACCTTGGAGTGCAGCACAGTAGTGGCGACAGTTTTCCTGTCCCTGAAAAGAGTATGGCAGTTAGCTGAGAAAGAGAACCAGCTGTGGCAGGCGAATACCTCAGTGAAAAGCATCATGGACCATATGGCCTTAAACTAGACTGGTGAACACATGCCCAGGATTAAAGACATCCAGACCGAAGGTCTGTGTAGACAAGCTTGTGCATCCAGTTGATCATATGTACAGATGCATCCTCTGGAGGTCGTGTGTGCTCCAGGAACACTGGGGAACGTGAATGCCTGCACTGGAAGAAGAGGGATGCACTGTCCTAAAATGAAATGGATGAAGAACACCTGGGATTACATTGGTTACATTTTCTACCCTCAAGCAGAAAGGGGTAAACGGTAAACTCCATCTGTTCAAAAGAATGACTAAGAGGAGATTAAGCCTGCATTCCCTGGATGTGTCTTCCCCCAAATTAGAGTGTAAGCCAGCTCTTTTGAGCTTTAAAACTAGCATCATCTCCTCTTCCTTACTGACATATGTTCTACTGAACATCTTTTCTCAAAATAGACCAGTTTCACCCACGTTGAAAATCTGTCAAGGCAGGGCTCTCCCTCTTTCCGAGTGATCTCCACAAGTACTGGAAGGGATCCCTGGCAGTCCTGGCACCACCTCCCTGCCAGGTGGTGCCAATTCAAAAGGGTGCACAGCCCATGAGGTATCTGTGGCTTAAGACCTAAGTGACATCAGTTACACCGTGAACCCAAATCCCTGAAGAACAACTCTCTGCCCTGCCCCAAGTTCATGCTGGATTAACCAGCATCTGGTAGGGCTGCTTTTCCTCTAGTTATACTCAAATTTGGGAGCTTTTGATGTTTGAGTTTGGGGTATTTTCTCAGTTCTCCTCCTTCCCCATACATGAATGTCAGTGTAGCACATTCTCCACACACTGACATGTCTTGTCTGTCCTTGAGCACCATCGCTTAACCATCAAATGATGGACCTCAGATACATCTACGATGTTTATCATACATGTTTTATATCTTTCATTATTATGACAGGTCTCTGTTTCTGATATTTTCAAATTTGTACTGTCTTTACATTAGGTATGATTAGCTTAATAATCTTGATAAAATACTCAACTAAGAAGGAACACACCAGTCCACGTAACAACACAGTACCCAACTGCTAATATCATCTATTGAGTGTGGGGGTGATAGGAAAGTGTTGAAGACTCTATGCTGGGAGCCAGCCTTATTCCAATCAGAAAGAGAAAAAAAAAACCACTACATAAATATTAATAATATTGGACCACTATTTATTGGATGTTTGCTACATGTCAAGCCATGTGTTAAGTGCTTACATCTATTATCTTGACTGATCTTTTCTATTTTTTTTGAGTTATTCATTGACATGTATAATTGACATAGTATATTACTTTCAGGTGTACAATATAATGATTTGATATTCTATTTTAGTTTTTATTGGAGTATAGCTGATTTACAATGTTGTATTAGTTTCAGGTGCCTAGCCAGGTGACTCAGTTACCCATATATATCCACTCTTTTTTTAGATTTTTTTTCCCCATATAGGTCATTACAGAGTACTGAGAAGAATTCCTTGTGCTATACAATAGGTCCTTATTAGTTATCTATTTTATATATAACAGCATGTATAGTTGACAGATCTTATTAAAAATTTTGTGCCATAAATATTAACATTCCCTTTTCGAAAGTTAGGAAATGAAGACCTAGAGAACTGAAGTAATTGGCAAAATATCACAATGCTAGTAAATATTGGAGCCAGGGATTAGGAACCCAAGTCTGTCTACCTCAGTGTCCCTGCTCTCAATTGCTGCATATAACTTATTTAGGAAAGTTTTAATTAAAGATTCAATTATTTCATAGCAAAAAATGTTTCTATTAGTGGTTTACTGGTGTAGGATACATTCTTTAATTCATCAGAAATTACTTAACTATTGATAAATATTTTTATATATCCTTAATGTCTAAAATCTAAATAGCTCAATGCTTACATATAATACATACTAATTATACATAATTATGAAATTAAATAGAAATTATAATTATATATAGTTAAATCTTATAAATTTATATACAATTAGTATGTATTATATAAGGATTTATATACCATGCATGTACACACATATATATCACATATATATACACAGAAAGAGAGAATAAGTATGTGTGTATTTCTGATAGATTATCACTGTAATCACCAAAACAAACAATATAAGCTCAATATTAACTGAAATATGTGACATTTAAGAAGTTTAAATATTTTAGAGGTTGCCTATGGCTATACACATAAATAAATTGATACAGCACACTCTTTTACATATAAAATGAGAAGAAATGATCTCAATTATATTATTACTTTTCCCCTCTAAATGTGTCATAGTACATTCTAGCAGAAAAAAAGTAATTTCTCATATGAAGACTAGAATGGGTACATTTAACATGCAGATTTGGTTTGTTGAAATGCCCTTAGAGATGAAAATGACAGGTAATATATTTCTTAGTGCATTTATTCATGTGTTTATTTATGTGAGAGACAGACATAACTGTCAGCCTCTGGATACAGCTCAGTGGATAGTGACTTTTGCTAACGCTTAATAGTTTCCATATGTTCAATAAAAATCATTATGAGAAAGTTCACTGAATCTTTATACAAACTAACCATGCAATGCCTCACTCTAAAAGGCACCCAGGAGGTGAATGAAAAACCTGTATATTTCCTTTCGAAATGAACAAATAAAAAATATTTTATTTCAGTTTATTTAATGCATAATTTATCTTCCATAAATTATTATAATAAGAAGAAAGATAGTATATAGAGAGATTAACTAGATGTCAGGCATCTAAAGGTGTTACATACATTGAAATATCTATCATCAAAATAAGCCTATGAGAGATTATTATTACATCCATTTAAGAGAAAAAGAAACTGACACAGAGATTAACTTCTCCTAGGTCATACTAATAGTGATGAAATCCAGGATTTTCACCTAGGCAGTGCGCCCAAAGCTTATGTATTTTAATCACTAAATTTCTACATTTACCTATCACTAACACAAATTTAGAAAGAGATGATATTTTTTCTAGAAAATGTTGCCCTGTATTCTTGATGTTCTAATACAAATGTTAAGAATTTATAATAAAAGTATTAAACATGTTGGTGGGTAAAAATCTGACATGTTCACAGAATAATTTAGCAGACCACATGAACAGGCTTTCTATGGCATGCCTACATTACAGTCTTCTTTAAGCAACACATTATTTAACTTCATGGCATTTGGAAAAGAATATCTGTCAACTTTAGGAAACAAATATTAAGAATAAAAAAATGATCAAGGGGGCTATTTTGCTGAACAGTTTGCTTTTAACACTGAAGGAGTACATATTAAAATATGGGTGTAATTCCAAAGTTAGATAAGTGTTCAAGTCAGCAAATACCCAGGTGGCTATTATATCCTGCATATACATTCAGAAATTGTTTGGCCTTGAGAAGTTAATTGAAGCCTTTCCTTTTCAATACGATATGGCTGAGAACCAGGATGCTGAGGTCACATAGTAAGTTAGCAGCCAATTCAAAAAGAAAACCCTAGACACCTTTGATGAGGATGACTATTATTAGTTTTTCAATGCTAATATGTCATTCGCTGGCTTTAAAGTAGGAATAATATTCATTAATCTTGTGTTCATATTTCATTTAGAAAGCTATAAATGACATGAAAAGGCAGTGATTTGGACAGTGTTTTGAATACAGACAAGTTGAAATGTAATTGGAAACGGGCCTACTTTCCCCATCTATCTTTGATTTTCTTGCTTCTTCCAAGTGTATCATTCCTCCTGCATCTACTGTCTGTTTTACTCTGATATTGATAGAGAAATGAGTTTTAATTCAAAAATTCAAATTATAGTCTTATAAGCTATTTGATATAAATGCTCAATATAAATTGAGGAAAAAAACACAAAAATAAGAACAGATATAAGAAAATAATATGATTTTTTTGTCCTTATCAGAGTGATGTCTATGACAGGTTTAAATACTATCCAAAACTAAAATTTCTAAACTACAACCTCTGCTTAATCATACAGGAGTGACAAAATTATTGGCAATTGTCCAAACACTTGGATGAACTGAGTATCAACCACTTCCTATCATTCATGTGTTAATTCATTCATAGCTCCTCACGAATCTATGAATTTCAACTTGTCTCTGTGCTGCCAAAGAGGCAAGCAAAATAAATGGAAGCTACCAGCAGTGAAAGGTGTACATTCTAAAATGGAAAGTGGAAGACCTGTTGGCCTATGAGCCATTCCCCCCATCAACATGATAATTTACCTAAACAGAAATTAAATGAATAGAATTTTTCCTGATAAATGGTAGTGTACCTACGAGAATGTTTACCTACGTTAGTGCCCTGGAAGCCAAGCATTGCATATAATGTTTGTTGGCCACTTTGGACTAATGCAACAGAATGGATAGAAAGTGATCACTCTCGGTTTATACCTTGGCAAAACTAGAGAGCGTAGATTCGATTAACATTTCCACATTTATTACTCTTCTCTTTAGAAAGAAAGTTAAACACTGAAAAGTCTCTTTACAAGAGTTTTGTTTCATTATATTTCATTCTTTTTTACATTAAAAGTTCAATAAGATTATATCAAATAAATCAATCTGAATGAAGGAATGACAGAATACAATGGCATTCTGTATTTTTTACTTTTAAATTTTAAATTTACATTTCCAACAATAAAGGAAAACAACAAAGGGGACAAGCTGCTAGATTCTTTGGAGTTTCACATTTATGATTACTCCTATTTTAGCTTTACTGGTATTAGAAATTGAAAGAAAATCCAGTGCTGGGGTTCAATACAAGAGGTGAAAGGGAAGGGAGTGTTGATAAGAGAGGAAAGGAAGGTAGATTTGACGGCAGAAGCTTTCCTTTTAAGTAATATTTAGCTGAAGAAGAAAAGTTATGTTTATTACATTCAGTATCTGTCCCTGTGGAAGAACTTTTCCTTACCTCAGTCTGTGACTCATACTCTCCGCCACATTAGCTGTGGGAGATTGACTTGAACAGATGTTTGGGTTTCATATTAAATTTACAAATTATTTCCCATAATTCCCTAGTGCCCATCTACTACAATTTTCATAACTCCAATCTTTGTTTTTTAGGTACTGAGAAAAATGAGCCATAAGATACTGCACATAATTCTTAGTCAATAGTTGGTACATCAGAATGCTTAAAGATGGATTCGTATATTTGTAAGACCACAAAAAATAACAGATATAAACCTTCCAGTAATTGCCTTTTTTATTATAACGTTATTGGGATGGTGGTTTTTTAGGCTTCATGTGCAAAAAAAAAAAAAAAAAAGAGATAAATAATTGACCTTATGCTTCAGAAAATGTTTATTCCTAAATATTATTTTATTTTAATATTGTTATTCTTGTATTACTAACATATATTATTATGTGTTGAATGGTAATCTTCATAGATGGATGGGTTGATACATGAGTAGATAGATTGTTGTTGTTTAGTCACTAAGCTGTGTCCAACTTTTTTGCGACCCCATGTACTGTAGCCCACCAGGCTCCTCCATCCATGGGATTTCCCAGGCAAGGATACTGGAATGGGTTGCCATTTCCTCCTCCAGGGTATCTCCCCAACCCATGGATTAAACATGCATTTCCTTCACTGGCAGGTGGATTCTTTACCACTGAGCCACCAGGGAGGCCCAGATAGATATATAGATGCATGAGTAAGACAGATAGAAGACAGATTTTCACCTTGAGTGAAATAAATTCTCTCATCCTAACAAACACCATGGAAGATAAATTTATATCTTATTAGAGATAAGATTTAGGTTTAGAAATGGTGTGTTATCAAATTTAAAATATAAAGGTGTGAAAGTATTAAGATATTCTTAAAATCTTGACAGATAATGGAAATAGTCTAGCAAATATTACCCAGAATAAAAATAAACATATTTAATTTGGAATGTGCTTTAGTTTTGCAGTATTATGTGGGCTACTGTGTTCCTTGCTATTTTAATGTTGTTCATGAATATAGATTATTCAACTGACACTTTGTTCCACTGTATCTGGAGGTCAAATGTGAGGTAGTTACCAAGACCCTATATTAGGGAGTCCTGCAGACTTTTACCATCAAAGTTTATATATCATACACTTCTATGGAATATGACAACAAATTGGAAGTCTGATGGCTAATTTTACATATAATTTTATGTGGTAGTTAAGAGTGAGTATGCAATTAACTCATTTACATTCTGGTAATTCATCAGTTTTTAAAAACAAGTGAAATGGAAGAATGTATTGGAATTTAATCACTGGTATCCTCACATTTGTTGATTGTATTAAAACAAATACATTGACCGAGTGGTCTTAAATCCTGAAAATTCATAACATCTTCAAGTTCTGCTACTAATGTTTATTACTTATCTCATGAAAATGTCTATGCATGTAAATAATAAAATAATAATGAATAAATCAACATACTTATACCTTATAAAGATTATGATATAATGCCAGATATCTCGCAGGCATTAGCTTAATCTATGAGGCACGCGTCACACTCATTTTCCAAAGGAGGATGATGAGGCTTGAAAAAAAATCTATCTTGCCCAAGATCACACAGCAAACTAAATACTCAAGAAAGGATTTAAACTTTGCCTTTTTATACTGAGCTCTCTGCTCTTGTGTATGCTTTTTTTTTTCTTATGACAGATACTATTTCATATCATAAGGTTCATTGTCATTTATCATATTATACCAAAAGTCTTTTCACTATTACTGGAATGGCATATTCCCATCTCAGGGCCTCGACATTTAGCTGATCCCTCATCCTGGCTTGTTTCCTTCAGATAGTAGCATGTTTTTTTCCTTTAATTCATTATAGCTCTCCTCAGATGTCACACACTTAGCCTTCTTCCCTAACAACACTGTCTAAAATGCCACTTCATTTCCCATTCAACTTTGATTATTTTTTTCGTAGCATTTCTTATCTATTATTTTATTGTGTATTTATTTGGTTACTGTCAGCCTGCCATGCTAAAATGCAAATTTGACAAGAAAGGGACATTGTTTTGTTCATGGTTGTATACCTAGTACCTACAATAAAACGTGCCACAGAGCTGGTCAACAAGTACTGGTTGAATGAGAACAAAAATGAATGACTGCTGAGATTTACCCTAAAGATTTTAAACTTTCATACATATGAAAGTAGTCTATGAATGAAGTAAAACTGTATGGACAAAGGCAGATGGGGTTATAAGTAGTATTAGAACTTTTCTTTTGGTAGTGAAGAGTAGATATTTAGAAAAACTATCTGAGCTGGATTGTGAAGTTTTGGAAGAACAGACTAATGGAGTAAACCATAAAGAAGGCTGAGTGCCAAAGAATTGATGTTTTTTGAACTGCGGTATTGAAGAAGACTCTTCAGAGTCCCTTGGACTGCAAATAAATCACACCAGTCAATTCTAAAGCAAATCAGTCTTGAATATTCATTGGAAGGACTGATGCTGAAGCTGAAGCTCCAATACTCTGGCCCCCTGATGGGAAGAGCTGACTCTTAGAAAAGACCCTGATGCTGGGAAAGATTGAAGGCAGGAGGAGACAGGGATGACAGAGGACAAGATGGTTGAATGGCATCACTAACTCAATGAACATGAGTTTGAGCAAGCTCCGGGAGATGGTGAAGGACAGGGAAGCCTGGTATGCTGCAGTCCATGGAGTTGCAAAGAATCAGATATGACTGAGCGAATGAACAACAACAATCTAGGGGATACCTGGGGACAAAAATAACCAGGAAGGGAATGAAAAGCACTGACATCGCTTAGACTACAGAATTGGGAAAATGGGTTAACTGTAAAGAGGGATGATTAAGTTAGGCTGAGGACAACAGATGACTGCCAATGAAGGGATCTCAAAGTCAGGTCTAACTGGGACAAACAGTACACATACACCTTGAGTTCTAACAAAGAGGGATATTACGTTCAACTGGCTCCTGTATTTGCCACACACATTTAAAAAATTCTTACCAGTATTGGAAGTAAGTTTATAAATATTTCAGAACTGAAGTTTTCTTTCTGTTTTTGGCAAAGGAGCAGATAAATTGGTGTTCATGTGTGACCATGGCTTCAAGGAAATGGGCATAAGGAGATGAATGAGTAGAGATGAAAGCTAGGAGGTATAGACTGGCTTGACAAGCTTGCAAGAAAAGGTTTTCTGAATCCCAAGTTAAGAATAAAAGCCCTGAAGTGAGAAATTAGTAATTTTTTTTCAGATTCTCCATTTTCTCTAAGTGAGCCTCCTCCACAGATATGTGCTTCAAACATACACAACCCACCACTGCAGAGGGGATATATACAAGATCTAGAAGTGAAAATGGTGGGTCAAAGTGATTCACAGTTCACAGCAGATACTATTAAGAGTTTTCACAGCTCTTTAAATCTTTCAACCCAAGGACTCAAAAACATTGCTTGAATGAACTGGAAAATGGAAGGAAGTTGGGCTTTAGTGATCATTGAGAATCAGCTAGGTGAGGTTCTGTGCTTGGGCAGCACTCAAGATTTTAGGAAGAAAAAAATTCGTAATGTTTCTATTCTTACTGAGGAATTCTTAATAATATATCCTATCACTAACAAAGTTAAATTCTTTCACTTTGAGTTGTATCTGGTACTTTGATGTAAATTGACAATATACCATGTTTCTCTATAAATTATTTCTCTAAAATAGTTACTTTCCTAAAATGTATTTACCCACATCAGATTCTACTAATTTCATAATAAAAGAGGAACTTTTCTATCTTTAATTAAAATCATTATAGTATGAACCAAAAGAACATATCACAGAAGATTATACATTTTAATAAAATAAATGAGTCCAGAAATGTCTCCATAATCTTGATTAAATTTACCTTTACAGTAATACCAAATGTGACTTATTTTCAAGCAAACATGATGTATTTTCTTTCTGACTAAATCAAATATTCTATGAATCCAAAATAGGCTTCTAGGGAGTTACTTCAGTCTGTAGAAAATTCTACTGATATTTTCTCCTTATGCCAAGTGGGAAGAAATCTATTATAATAAGAAAATACAAATTGTACAAACACAGTGCCAAAGTTTAAGAACTAGTACATATTGAAAATAAAATGTAACCACCATGTATGCCATTTATTTAAACCAAAGTTATCTACACTTAATTTAAAATCATTTAAATAAAGTTTTAAATGAGAGCTTTGAATTGGCTTCTATATTAAAAGATATAGTTAAGTCTACTATGTGTGCAGCTATACTACTCATATGCAAATATGTTACAGTAAGAACAGAAATTATTAACTATAGCGCAAAATTATGAGGACTACTTTCTTAAAGAAAGAATGTGTTAGAATCCATGACATCACAAAAATTTTAGAGATAAATCCTATGTTTTTAAGCCTCTTAAAACTGCTTTACCACCTAGGGTTTTGTAATCTACCTATCTTTCAAAACCTTTATGTCCAAAACAGACACATGGATCAATGGAACAGAATAGGGTGCCCATAAAAAAATCCATGCACTTACAGTCAGTTAATCTACGACAAAAGAGGCAAGAATATACGGTGGAGAAAAGACAGTCTCTTCAACATGTGGTGGTGGGAAAACTGGGTAGCTACATGTAAAAGAATGAAATTAGAACATCTTACTACCATATATAAAATAAACTCAAAATGGATTAAAGACATAAATATAAGACCAGACACCACAGAACTCCTAAAAGAAAACATGGGCAAAGCACTCTGACACCAATTGTGGCTCTATTTTTTGTATCTGTCTCCTAAGGCAAAAGTAAATAAGTAGGACCTAATTAAACTTAAAAGCGTTTTGCACAGCAAAGGAAGCCATTGACAAAATGGAAATTAAAAAAGCCTGTGGAATGCAGAAAATATTTGCAAAGGATATGACCAATAGGGACTAATAGCCAACAAATATCAACAGCTCATTCAACTCAACAGCAAACAAAGAATATATTTGAATCAGTTCTAATGAGGTGGATGAAACTGGAGCCGATTATAGAGTGAAGCCAGAAAGAAAAATACCAATACAGTATACTAATGCATATATATGGAATTTAGAAAGATGGTAATGATAACCCTGTATGCGAGACAGCAAAAGAGACACAGATGTATAGAACAGTCTTTTGGACTCTGTGGGAGAGGGAGAGGGAGAGGGTGGCATTGAAACATGCATAATATCATATAAGAAACGAATCGCCAGTCTAGGTTCAATGCAGGATAAAGAATGCTTGGGGCTGGTGCACTGGGATGACCCAGAGGGATGGTATGGGGAGGGAGGTGGGAGGGGGGTTCAGGATTGGGAACATGTGTATACCCATGGTGGATTCATGTTGATGTACGGCAAAACCAATACAATATTGTAAAGTTAAAAAAAATAATAAAAAAGAAAAGAAAAAAAAATTGGGAGAAGACCTGAATAAACATTTTCCCAGAGAACATGTACAGATGGCTGACAGGAACATGAGAAGATGTGCAACACTGCTAATCATCACAGAAATGCAAAACAAAACCAAAATGAGGTATCACCTCACACCTGTCAGAATGGCTATCATCAAAAAGACCAGAAATAACAAATGTTGGTGAGGATGTGGACACAAGGGAATACTTGTGTACTGCTGATAGGAATGTAAATTGGTGCAGTCACTATGGAAAACAGGATGGAGTTTCCTTATAAAACTGAAAACTACCATATGATCCAGCAATTCCACTCCTGAGTATACATCCAAAGAAAATGAAAACACTAATTAAAAAGATACATGCACACCAGTGTTCATAGCAACATTATTTACAATTGCCAAGATGTGGAAGTAACCTAAGTGTTCATCAACTGATGAATGGATAAGAAGATATGAAACTCTGTCATTAGCGACAATGGTGGATGGACATAGAGAATATTAGTGGTTAGTGAAATAAATCATAAAGAGAAAGACAAATACTGTATGTGGGATCTAAACAACAAAGCAAATTAATGAATATAACAAAGCAGAATCCGACTCACAGATACAGAGAAAAAACTAGTGGTTGCCAGTGGTAAGAAGGAAGTAGTGAGCAGCAAGATAGATGTAAGGGATTAAGGGATATACACTATTATGTACAAAAGAAGCAAGCAAAAGTATATTTCACACAGCGCAAGGGAAGGGAACCATTGTTTGTAATAAGTTTAAATGAAGTATAATCTATAAAATATTGATCACTATGTTGTATACCTGCAACTAATAATATTGTAAATCAACTATACTTCAATAAAGATAATGAAAAGAAACTTAAAAAGAAAAAAACAGTGTGTCCATTAGGAGATGCAAAAAGTAGGTAAGTTCCCCAAATTAGCTTAAACAAAAACACTCTGGTTTTCTGGGTATGCCTGTAAAACTGTGTAATAGAACATACATACAGTGTACTCTGATACGTCTTCACATGAATAATGTGAATTGTGTCCAGCTTTTGTCTATATTGCCTTGGGCTGCCTTCCTGATCACACAATGACTGATGCTTCTTTTTAAAAGGGTAAATATTTTTAAAAGAAAGTGTAGGTTAGACATATGCACACAAAAAGAAATATCCTAAAGTGGTAGTTTGTTTTGTTCTATGCATATTATTCATCTCTATCATCATGAAGAGACATAAACTTGATAGTATGATGAGGAAAAAAATAACTGTAATTTATGTATGTGTGTTATTATTCCAAAATGCCTCTTGGGAACAACTAAATGAAAGTGTAATTTTTATTTCAATTATATATTTTATAAGGAGAAAATAGACTGCTTACGGTAGGACTGAAATATAGGTATGATGATACTATTTTATTTTACAGGAATTTTTAAAATAAATAACCAAATGATATGGCTTATTATGATGATGTCAAATATATAGAGTGATGAATTTAGAATAATTAATTTTATTTATTGGAACACTGGCTATACCAGAATGGCTGAAATGAATGAAACTAGAGAAGATTAGTTCTTTCCAAACTGCCCACTAATAATATATTGAATCTAGTGATATTTAAGTGCTAGTTTACAAGTGAACTAGGATGACCTGCTTGAAATTAAGTGGGAAGGTGGGATCAACAACAATTAAGCTTTATAACATAGCATACTGAAATCAATCTAACACAGACATTAATTGGGAATGGATGACAGCAGTAGACCCTAATGTCCACAGTACCTTGAACAGCAGTGGATAGACTGTAATTTAAATGGGTTCTTAATTATGCATGGAAGCATATCTCCTCCAACACATTATTGCTCCAGAATAAAAACAACCCCCTGGAGAGAGAACAAGATGGTAGAGGAGTAGCTGGATGTGGAGTACATCTCTTTCCATGGATACAGCAGGAATACACCTTCAGACACAGAAGTGCATGCAGAACACCAGCTGAGAGTGGACAGGAGTGTACCCGACAAGCAGAAAAGAATATATAGACCCACGCAAAACTCGAGATCAAGCCCTGAGCCTTTGGAGTGGGAGCACTGACTCCAAGACTCTAGACTACCAGAGAACTAGCCCTAGAGAGTATCAGATAGTAAGAACTCACACAAAGGAAACCACTTGAATACAACACCAGGCATCACCCAATCACCAGTAGCACCCTGTGCAGGATGCCTCAGCTAAACCACAAACAAAACAAAAATACAAACCCAATCATCAGCAGACAGGATTACCACCTCACTCAGCCTTGCCCATCAGAGGAAAAACAAACAAACAAACAAAACCTCAGCACAACTCTCACCCTATATGAAGCTTACACAAATAACTAGACCAACCTTAGGAGGGCATAAACCAAAAAGAAGAAAGTATTTAACCTTGAAGCCTGGGAAAAGAAAACCTCAAATACAATAAGTGAAAAAAAAATAATAATAATGAAAAGGCAGAGAAATACTACACAAATGAAGGAACAAACTAGAAACACAGAGGTCCAGATAAATGAAGAGGAAATAAGAAAAGTACCTGAAAAAGAATTCAGAATGATAGTAAAGATGATCAAAAACCTTGAAAACAAAATGGAAAAAATGCAAGAATCAATTAGCAAAGACTTAGAAGAATTAAAGAATATACATACAGGGACAAACAGCACAATTACTGAAATTAAAAATACTCTAGAAGGAATCAATAGCAGAATATCTGAAGCAGAAGAACAAATCAGTGAGCTGGAAGATAAAATGGTGGAAATAACTTCTGAGGAGTAGAATAAAGTAAAAAGAATGAAAAGAACTGAGGATAGTCTCAAAGACCTCTGAAAGTGAAAGTGAAGTCGTGTCCGACTCTTTGCGACCCCGTGGACTGTAGCCCACCAGGCTTCTCTGTCCATGGGATTCTCCAGGCAAGAATACTGGAGTGGGTTGCCACTTTCCTTCTCCAGGGGCTCTTCCTGACCCAGGGATCAAACCCAGGTCTCCTGCATTCTAGGCAGATGCTTTAACCTCTGAGCCACCAGGGAAGAGATCTCTGGGACCATATCAAATGCATCAACATTCAAATTATAGGGGTCCCAGAAGAAGAAGAGAAAAGAAAAGGTATGAGAAAATTTTTGAAGAAATTATAGTTGAAAATTTCCCCAACATGGAAAAGGAAATAGTCAATCAAGTCCAAGAGGCACAAAGAGACCCATACAGGATAAACCCAAGGAGACACACCAAGACACATACTAATCAAACTAACAAAGACTAAACACAAAGAAATAATATTAAAAGCAGAAAGTGAGAAGCAATAAGTAACATACAAAGGAAAGCCCATACACTTAACAGCTGATCTTTCAGTAGAAACTCTGCAGGCCAGAAGGGAATGGCAGGGTATATTTAAAGTACTGAAAGGGAAAAATCTACAATCAAGATTACTATACCTGGCAAGGATCTCATTCAAAATTGATGGAGAAATAAAAAGCTTTTCT
This sequence comes from Ovis canadensis, assembly GCF_042477335.2. NCBI lineage: Eukaryota > Metazoa > Chordata > Mammalia > Artiodactyla > Bovidae > Ovis > Ovis canadensis. Next base: position 32,645,216 of record NC_091727.1, read on the forward strand.
GACAAGCAAAAGTTAAGAGAATTCAGTACCACTAAACCAGCTTTACAACAAATGTTAAATGGACTTATATAGACAAGAAATACAAGAGAAGAAAAAAGATTTACAAAATCAACCCCAAACAATTAAGAAAATGGCAATAGGAACAAACACACACACACACACACACACACACACACATATAATTACTTTAAATGTAAATGGGTTATATGCTCCAACTAAAAGACAAAGACTGGCTGAGTGGATACAAAAACAACACCCATATATATATGCTGTCTACAAGACACATATAGACTGAAAGTGAGAGGATGGAAAAATATATTCCATGCAAATGGGAAGCAAAAGAAAGCTGGAATAGCAATCCTCTTATCAGACAAAATAGACCTTAAAATAAAGAAGATTACAAGAGATAAGGAAGGACACTACATAATGATCAAGCGATCAATCCAAGAGGAAGACATAACAATTGTAAATATCTATGCACCCAACATAGGAGCACCTCAATACATAAGACAAACGCTAACAGACATAAAAGGAGAAATTGACAGTAACACAATAATAGTAGGAGACATCAACACCCCTCTCACACCAATGGACAGATTACCAAAACAGAAAATTAATAAGGAAACACAAGTTATATATGATACATTAGATAAGATGGATCTCATTGATATCTTCAGGACATTCCATCCAAATGCAGAAGAATACATCTTGTTCTCAAGTGCACATGGAACATTCTCCAGGGTAGACCACATCTTGGGTCACAAATCAAACCTCAGCAAATTTAATAAAATAAATCATATCAGGCGTCTGCTCCAACCACAATGCTATGAGACTAGATATCAATTACAAGAAAAAAAAACTGTAAGAAATACAAACACATGGATATTAAACAACACGCTTCTAAGTAACCAACAGGTTACTGAAGAAATCAAAAGGGAAATCAAAAATTTCTAGAAACAAATGACAATGAAAACATACCAATTCAAAACCTATGGGATGCAGCAAAAGCAGTTCTAAGAGGGAAGTTTATAGCAATACAATCCTTCCTCAAGAAACAAGAAAAATTATCAAATAGACAACCTAACTGTACACCTAAAACAACTGGAAAAAGAACAACAACAACAACAAAAATTAGAAGGAAAGAAATCATAAAGTTCTGAGAAGAAATAAATGAAAAAGAAAGAAACAATAGTAAAGACTAATAAAATTAAAAGCTGGTTCTTTGAGAAGATAAACAAAACTAACAAACATTTAACCAGACTCATCAAGAAAAAGAGAGAGAAGAATCAAATCAACAAAATTAGAAATGAAAAAGGAGAGGTTACAAAAGACAATGCAGAAATACAAAGGATTATAAGAGACTTATGAATAACTATATGGCAATTCAACGGATAACCTGGAAGAAATGAACAGATTCTTCGAAAAGTTCAATCTTCTAAGACTGAACCAGGAAGAAGTAGAAATTATGAACAACCCAATTACAAGCACTGAAATTGAAGCTATGATAAAAAATCTCCACAAAAAACAAAAGCCCAGGACCAGATGGCTTCACAGAATTCCATCATACATTTAGAGAAGAGCTAATGCCTGTCCTTCTAAAACTCTTTCAAAAAATTGCAGAGGAAGGAACACTTCCAAACTAATCCTACAAGGCCACCATCACCCTGATACCAAAACCAGAGAAAGAAAACACCAAAAAAAGAAAACTACAGGCCAATATTACTGATGAACATAGATGCAAAAATCCTCAATACAATTTTAGCAATCAGAATTCAGCAACATATCATTAAGCTCATACACCATGATCAAGTTGGGTTTATTCCAGGGAGGCAATGATTCTTCAATATATGCAAATCAATCAATGTGATACACCCTATTACAAATTGAAATGTAAAAACCATATGATAATTTCAATAGACACAGAAAAAGCCTTTGGCAAAATTCAGCACCCATTTATGATTAAAACTCTTCAAAAAATGGGCATAGAAGGAACCTACCTCAACATAGTAAAGGCCATATATGATAAACCTACGGCAAACATTATTCTCAATGGTGAAAAACTGAAAGCATTTCCCCTAAGATCAGGAACAAGACAAGGGTGTCCACTCTCCCCACTATTATTCAATACAGTTCTGGAAGTCCTAGCTATAGAAATCAGAGAAGAAAAAGAAATTAAAGGAATCCAGATCAGAAAAGAAGTAAAGCTCTCACTGTTGGCAGATGACATGATACTGTACAAGAAAACCCTAATGATAGTATCAGAAAATTACTAGAGCTAATCAGTGAATTTAACAAAGTTGCAGGATACAAAATCAGTATACAGAAATCACTTGCATTTCTATATACTAACAATGAAAATTCAGAGAGAGAAATGAAGGAATCAATCCTATTCACCACTACAACAAAAAGAATTAAATATCTAGGAATAAACTTACCTAAAGAGACAAAAGAACTGTACACAGAAAATGATGACACCGATAAAAGAAATCAAAGATGACATAAACAGATGGAGAGATATTCCATGTTCCTGGGTAGGAAGAAACAATATTGTGAAGATGACTCTACTACCAAATGCAATTTACAGATTTAATGTGATCCCTATCAAATTACCAATGGCATTTTTCACAGAACTAGAACAAAACATTTCACAATTCATATGGAAACACTAAAGACCCCAAATAGCCAAAGCAGTATTGATAAAGAAGAATGGAACTGGAGGAATCAACCTTCCTGACTTCAGATTATAATACAAAGCTACAGACATCAAGACAGTATGGTACTGACACAAAAACGGAAATATAGACCAATGGAACAAGATTGAAAGTCCAGAAATAAACCCATATACTATGGGTACCTTATTTTTGACAAAGGAGGCAAGAATGTACAATGGGGCAAAGACAATCTCTTCAATAATTGGTGCTGGGAAAACTGGACAGCTACATGTACAATAATGAAATTAGAACATTTCCTAACAAAATACACAAAGGTAAACTCAAAATGGATTAAAGACCTAAATGTAAAACCAGAAACTATAAAACTCTTAGAGGAAAACATAGGCAGAACACTCGATGACATAAATCAAAACAAGATCTTCTATGATCCACCTCCTGGAGTAACAGAATTAAAAACAAAAGTAAACAAGTGGTACCTGATTAAACTTAAAAGCTTTTGCACAGCAAGGAAACTACAAGCAAGGTGAAAAGACAGTCATCAGAATGGGAGAAAATAATAGCAAATGAAACAACTGACAAAGGATTAATTTCCAAAATATATAAGCAGCTCATATAACTCAATGTCAGGAAAAAAAAAAAAAAAACAAAAACAAACCCAATCAAAAAGTTGGAAAAAGACCTAAACAGACATTTCTCCAAAGAAGACAACAGATGGCTAACAAACATATGAAAAGATGCTCAACATTGCTCATTTTGAAAGAGATGCAAATCAAAACTACAATGTGATATCATCTCACACCAGTCAGAATGGCCATCATCAAAAAGTCTATAAAGAATAAATGCTGTAGAGGGTGTGGAGAAAAGGGAACACTCTTGTACTGTTGGTGGGAATGTAAATTGATATAACCACTATGGAAGATGGTATGGAGATTCCTTAAAAAACTAGGAATAAAACCACCAATATGACCCAGCAATCCCACTCCTTGGCATATACCCTGAGGAAACCAAAACTGAAAAAGAAACATGTATCCCATTGTACATTGCAGCACCATTTACAATAGCTAGAACATGGAAGCAACCTAGATGTCCATCAACAGACGAATGGATAAAGAAGTGGTGGTACATATACACAATGGAATGTTACTCATCCATAAAAAGGAACACATTTGAGTCAGTTCTGATGAGATGGATGAACCTAGAACCTGAGGAGATGATGAACTTAGAACCTAGTGAAGTGAGTCAGAAAGAGAAAGATAAATATCGTATTCTAATGCACATATATAGAATCTAGAAAAATGGTACTGAATAATTTACTTAAAGGGCAGCAATGGAGAAACAGACATAGAGAATAAATTTATGGACATGGGGAGCAGGGAAGAGAGGGTGAGATGTATGGAAAGAGTAACATGGAAACATATTACCATATGTAAAATATATACCTAATGGGAATTTGCTGTATGGCTCAGGAAACTCAAACAAGGGTTCTGTATCAACCTAGATGGGTGGGATGGGGAGGGAGACAGGAGGGAGGTCCAAAAGGGAGGGGATATATGTATACCTATGGCTGATTCAGTTTGAGGTTTGACAGAAAACAATAAAATTCTGTAAGGGAATTATCCTTCAATAAAAAAAATAAATTAACAAACAAACAAACCCCCAAGGCAAGATGAAATGATTCTTTCTTGATGAAAGACTCTGGGAAAATTTAGGCAATAAGGAACAATCATAAATGTAGATAGACTTTGGGAAGATTTAGGCAATAAGGAACAGTCAAAATTGCAGAGTTTTGCTTTCCAGAGTCTTCCCCTCTTCTCTCTTCCCCACCTCTAACCCACTGTCAGAGTTAACTTCATGAAATATTTTTGGAACTCACTTAATTGGAAAAAAAGAAGGAATGGATATTCAAACTGAAAGAAGGCATGGAAGAATCATGGACTCAGGCAACTTAGAATGAAACAAAGTGATCAATGAATCTACTCAGCTTTCAAATACAGAATTCTCACATAGGTAACTTTAACAGATGGCAAGTCAAGCTTGGCTTGGGGGATTGCAGCTCACTGCTTCATTATGCTCAAAATACTAAGGAGAATGACTATGAGGACCTTATTCCATAAAGTGTGCTGAAACATGGCTGTTTATAAATTTGATCATTTGGTCCTACTGTAGTTTACTAGACCAAAAACTGAACAAAATTCCCCCTCAAAAGGTATGTAAAAGAAAGAAATATATAAAAAGGTGCATCTTTTTCTCCTTCAGCTCCTTTCACCACTTCTTAGCGTGGCAGGCAAATCTCTCAAGATCATGCCCTAGCCTGTTGTCCCATTACCAAGGTGGTGTTCTTCTTGCCGTCTACCAAGTCACACAAATTTTACTCTTCAGTCCTGAACATGACCTTGCCTTTGTTCCTTTTTTATTCCTTCTGTTAGATTAGGTGTTCCCTATGTTCTAACCTCTTTAAACCTTTCTCACCTTTTAAGGTTTGGTTATAATGGTATCTTGCTGAAAAACTCCCAAATTTCCCCTTCGTTGGCAGCTAGACATATATGCATACTTCTTTCATAACTTGCACTTTATCCTGCCTGAAATAGTTGTTTATATCTTTCATCAAGCCCTTTCCCCCAGTTCTGTAAACTCTTTGAAGCATGGAGCTATACCTTAGTCTCTCTTAATTATTTCTTTTTTTTTCTTTTTTTTAATAAAGTTTGTATAGTGAAGTCGCTCAGTCGTGTTCGACTCTTCGCGACCCTGTGGACTGTAGCCCACCAGGCTCCCCCATCCATGGAATTCTCCAGGCAAGAATACTGGAGTGGGTTGCCATTTCCTTCTGCAGGGGATCTTCCCGACCCAGGGATCGAACCCAAGTCTTCCACATTGCGGGCAGAAGCTTTAACCTCTGAGCCACCACTCAAGTCAAAAACAAAATGCACAAAAGGAATAAAAGACTTTCCACATCACTTAAAAGCCCATCCCTAACAATCTATTATTATTCACACAAATCTATAATGAAGTTGTGTGTGTGTGTGTGTGTGCGTGTGTGTGTGTGAGAGACAGAGAAGAGAGAGAGCGAGAAGGAACATGAGAAGAGGGGAAGAGAGAGAGAGACAGCTACTGAAGGGCAAAAAAAAAAAAAAAAAAAGAGCCAGAGGCACAAGGAGACACTTCCTTTTTCTCTTTAAAAGATTTAGTTGCCTGTGCAATTTTTCACTTTGGAGAAGTGATTTCTCCTCAAAGAATTCATGAAGAGTACTTACTAAAGCTAGAATTAGCTAACTCCTTGCTGGTTTGCTGATGGATCCCTGAGGCTCCATATAGGAGGACACTCCTGATCCTATGGCCAGGGCCAATGGAAGGAAAATATTTGGTGAGGAACATGTTCACTTTGCTCCCTTCTTTCTCTCTGTAAAGAGAAGGCAACAGGGTGCGCTTGGTGATGTATGCTCTCCTAGCGTACTCTCTCTGCAAGGCCAGCAAGAGAGAGAGAGAGAGAAACAGAGATACTGACAAAAAAGACGGAGACCAAGGGACAGAGAAAAAAGAGCCGAGAGAGACACAAGGAGAGATTTCCTGTTTCTACTTATAAAATCCGGTCACTCTGTGGAAAAATAAAATTGAAGAACTGTGGAAGGAAACTAAGTATGGTTAAAAAAAAAAGCTACTATTTAAAAAACACACTAAAAAGCAGTATTGCAAACTAGAAGAAATTCTTGCCTGCGAACCCAAGTGCCCATGCATCAGTCTCAGAGCTAATGTTAACAAGCTGCTCGCTGAAGAAAATCACTTAACTTACATCAGACTCAATTTTCTCATGTGTAAAGTGAGAAATCTGGATTAGATGATCACTAAAATTCTTTCCAGCTCTAAAAAGCCCAGGGTTCCACATTCAGGAAAAAAAAATGTAGCCAAGTAACTTTATATTTAAATTTAGGATATGATCCCAGGTCTGTAATGGTGGCTGCTCAGCAAAAAATTAAAGCTATCTTCCAAACCATGGTGACATTCAGTTTAACATATTGAAAAACTGTACTTAAAAATAAGTGCTATAAAAGTCTTCCTTGAAACAAGCGACAAGGACATCTCCCCAATCAGTTTTGGAACATCAGGTTTCATTTCTCAAGCAAAATAAGAGCTTTACATTTTATAGGATTTCTTTACCAGACTCTGAGGGACCCACTACATTTCTGAAGAAAGCAAAATACACTGGTAGCATGATTTGGGGGACTCTAGGAGGATGCCACACTGGGTTTCAGCCCTGTCTGTTTATAACTCTCAAGGGAAGTTTTACCTGGTCTCTGGGCCCCAGTTCCCCCAAATTAACACAAAGAATACTGAGCATAATGATTGAGTGAGTTCCATTTGCTCTTAATTCTCTTCCTATGTGACCCATTTAAGAGTATTTTCTCTTTGACCAAAGAGCCTTTAGTGACCTGCTAAATCAAGTAAGAAATTCACATTTCCTCTGAAAAGATGTTTATATTTTCTTGTAATTATCTTAACAATATAGAAAAATAAATTATGATTGTTTATTATCTTGCCCTTCCAACTACGAAAGATAATCATGCCCTCGCATTTTCTCAGGATTTTTTTGAAGCAGAACTTGAGCAAGAGCAGAAGGAATCATAAATGGAGAAGAACCAGGAATTTGCTTATAAAATGACAATTCTTACTGTGAGTAAGAAGAAATACAGGCACAATTACAGGTGGAATGAGAAAAGAGAAAGCTGAGTCAAGGCCTAGGCAAGATCTCTATGGATGTGTATATCTGTGTGCATTTTTAACGGTTAAACTTTGTGTTGTTTTTTTTTTTCATTTCACTACATTTCTTTATCATAAACATCAGCTTGGAAATGTATGAACTGAATGGAATGGGAAGTCAAAAAGGTCACAGAGGAAGAGAGACCATGGAAATAGTTGGTTATTACTACCTATATGATGCCGTGATAAATTCAAGTCTTATTTTTCTTTCAATTTAAATAGGTCCTATTGGTTCTGTCCTTTAATCTTTGAGATTGGTGTTAGGTTAATTGTTCTTTATTTCCCACAGTTCTCTAAAGTTAAGGAATTCACAACTAAACCACACACTCCTGCTTTCTGAAAGGCACCAAGTAAATTACTTATATTCCACATAAGAGCTTACTTCATGTCTTAAAGAATGTGAAATAATTTTGCTTTTATTGCATGAAGTTTTTTATACTTCTCAGCTTTATGCTAATGAATGTTTATTTGGTTTTGCCAATTTGATTGTCTTATTACGTTAACAAAATTTTCATTATTATGATAATCTTTCTCTCTGCTATGGTACACTATCATCAAATCCTTGGTGAGTAGTCTACTCTTTACTCCAGATTGAAAGGGGAGACCCAACAGAAAACAGATACATTTATGGAAATTCAATTATCTGGTGATTTAACAGATATCTTCAAAGAACTATGTTAGGTATAAAGTAGATTTATTATAATAATATATATCTAAATTTTAAAGAAAGATTTTCAAATTATATATTGGATATTAAAAGTATCTGATTTTTCTTCTGTTGTTAATTCAGTCCCTGTCTAAACTATATCCTATCTAAACCCTATCTAGTCTTTCCTTCCTAACATCCTTTGTTCCTTTTACCCTTCCTTCCTTCTTTCCACATGTTAAACACGGTATTATATTTTGAAGATAAATTAACAAGCAAAACAAAACTCAGTCCCTGCCTTTATAAGGTTGTCCCTCAAGGAGTGGACCCAATATAATAATAACAATAACAGTAAAATGATATGAATAATTACAAAATTTGATGAATGTTACAAAGGAAACATGATCGAAGAGAAAAGCTCCAAGGAATGGAGGGTGCTTAGTAATAAAGCATTGTTAATTAATGCTTAGAATTGATTTGCTGTTTGCCTTTTATACTGGAGAAACAAATATTTTTTGGCCAAGGGTGCTTATTTCCATTAACACATATAGATAAATATAGAAACTCTCAGGTTTTGGAATTATGAATATGTAAAATAAAAGTTGCCTACATTAAATATATAAATACTGTAACACTCTTGTATGAAAATTTCATAGCTTCATTTTCCTTTTCCCTGTAAGCAGTGACAAAACATGGGACCCCAGAATGAGTGAGAAATCTCAGATATTAGGTGGAAGGAAAAACATTCTCAGGTTCCCTGTCCAAAACTTTTTCCTATCCTGTGAGGGCTAGTGAGTCTTGGATATGTAAATTTTATTCTCATGTTTGTGTTTTTTAGAAAAATGAATGATCAATAAATTGCTTAAGTTTTATAATCTCATTTGATAATCTTAAATAAAAGTAGACAAGCATAATTACATCAAACCACAAAGCTGTACAGCAAAGGAAACACTCAACAGAATGAAAAGGTAACCTACAGAATGGGAAAACAGAATTGTATACCATATATGTGATAAAGGGTTAGTATCTAAAATATAAAAAAATTCTACAACTCAATATCAAAAATATCAAATAACCCTATTTTTAAAATGGGCAAAAGACTGAATAGACATTTCTCCAAAGAAGACATACAAATGGCCAACAAATGGAAAGATGCTCAACATCACTAAACATAAAAAATAAATGCAAATAGCTGATATGGAAAAGAGTATGGAGGTTCTTTACTGCTACTATATGATCTGACTTTATTTTTCTGGGCTCCAAAATCACTGCAGATGGTGACTGTAGCCATGAAATTAAAAGACGCTTACTCCTTAGAAGGAAAGTTATGACCAACCTAGACAGCATATTAAAAAGCAGAGACATTAGTTTGCTAACAAAGGTCCATCTAGTCAAGGCTATGGTTTTTCCAGTAGTCATGTATGGATGTGAGAGTTGAACTATAAAGAAAGCTGAGCGCCGAAGAATTGATGCTTTTGAACTGTGGTGTTGGAGAAGACTCTTGAGAGTCCCCTGGACTGCAAGGAGATCCAGCCAGTCCATCCTAAAGGAGATCAGTCCTGGGTGTTCACTGAAAGGACTGATGTTGAAGCTGAAACTCCAATACTTTGGCCACCTGAAGCGAAGAGCTGACTCTTTTGAAAAGACCCTGATGCTGGGAAGGATTGAGGGCAGGAAAAGAAGCAGACAACAGAGGATGAGATGGTTGGATGGCATCATCGACTCGATGGACATGGGTTTGGGTGGACTCTGGGAGTTGGCTGGCGATGGACACGGAGGCCTGGTGTGCTGCTGTTAATGGGGTCTCAAAGAGTCAGACACGACTGAGCGACTGAACTCAACTGAAGTGAACTATATGATCTAGCAATTCTACTCCTGGGCATATACCTAGATACAACGAAAACTTTAATTTGAAGTAAATAAGTGTGCATATTGAAGTAAATAGTCTTCACTGCAACATTATTTACAGTATCTAAGACATGGAAACATCAACATCATTAAAAGATGAATGGAGAAAGAAGCAGTGGTACATCTATACAATGGAATGCTGGCAATTAGAAAGAATGAAATAATGCCATTTATAGCAACATAGATGGACCGAGAGAGCATCATAATAAGTGAAGTTAGTCAAAGACAAACATTATATGGTATCAGTTACATGTGGAACTGAAAAAATAAGAACAATGAATCTATATACAAAACAAAAACAGATTCACAGACATAGAAAATAAATATGGTTACCACAGGAGAGAGGGAGTGGGGGAGGGATAAATTAGGCGTATGTGATTAACAGATATAAAATATTATATATAAAATATTTAAGCAACATAATTTATTATATAATACATGGCAATATATTCACAATCTTATAATAGCCTAAAATGGAAAATAATCTGAAAAACACAAGATTCTAAATCAACTATACTTCAATAAAATATAAAATTAAATTAAAAATTCAAATAAAAACCATAATGAGATTCACCTCATAATTATTAAGATGGCTATTATCAGGAAAAAAGACAAACATACAAAAGATAACTGTTGGTAAGGACATGCAGAAAAGCAAACCCTTGTGCACAGTTAGTGGGAAGATAAATTGGCATAGATGCTATGAAAAACAGTGTAGCATTTCTTTAAAAAAAATTAAAAATGGAACCACCATAAAATTCAGTGATCCCATTCTATTTATTCATCAAAAAACAATGAACTCGCCATTTCAAAGAAATATTGGAACTCTTACATTCAAAGCTGTGAAAACAACCTAAATGTCCATAGACTGATAAATGGTAAAGAAAATACCATATATACATACAATGGAATATTATTCAGCCACTTTAGAAGGGAATCCTCTCATAAGCTGCAATATGGACAGACCTTGCTGACACTATGCTAGCTGCAATAAATCAGTCACAAAAGGATAAATACTGTGTGATTCCACTTACATGACTAAAAGAGACAAACACATGGAAACAAAGTATTATAGAATGGTGGTTGTCAGGGGTTGAGGAGAGGAGAAAAGTAAGAATTTGTTGTTAAATGGGTACACAATTTCAGTTATACAAGATAAAATTTTAGCCATCTACTATACAATACTATGGTTATAGTTAACAATGCTGTGCTGCGTATATTAAAAGATGGTTAAGAGGTTAGATCTCATGTTATATGCTTGTACAACAATAAAAAACCAAACATTTAATAGGAAAAAGTTATCTTCTTTCAACACAGGCAATTCTTTGTTACTGAGTTTAATTTTTGAATGCTAACTGTTTAGGAGATGGTGTACTTGTAACCACAGAAGGCTGCAAAGGCTGATGTTTACATCTTCTAGTGAGGGTGGGAGCACCAATATTATTGGGTTGACCAAAAAGTTCGTTCAGGTTTTAAGATGTTACTGAAAAACCCAAGGGAACTTTTTGATCAACCCAATATATATAGAAAGAAATAATAAAATGCAAGGCAACAATATAAGATATGGCACAAGTCATTTTATAATAAACTAGGATAGACATTAATTTGATATTAAATGCTGTGTAGTAAAAACAGATAAGATCGTTGTGAACTAGACTATTGCAGCATGTTTTTTGGACTAAGGTTGACTATGCTGGGCTTTAAATATCAAGAAATGTGAAGAATAATGGGGGAATAGGGAGCCCATTCAGGCAGTAATTGCAACTAAAGCAAACTGGAGGCAATAAAGAATCCAGGATTGAGTATACTACCCAAAGCAATTTACAGATTCAGTGCAATCCCTATCAAGCTACCAGCAGTATTTTTCACAGAACTAGAACACATAATTTCAAGATTTGTATGGAAATACAAAAAACTTCGAATAGCCAAAGCAATCTTGAGAAAGAAGAATGGAACTGGAGGAATCAACTTGCTTGACTTCAGGCTCTACTACAAAGCCACAGTCATTAAGACAGTATGGTACTGGCACAAAGACAGAAATATAGATCAATGGAACAAAATAGAAAGCCCAGAGATAAATCCACACACCTATGGACACCTTATCTTCGACAAAGGAGGCAAGAATATACAATGGAGTAAAGACAATCTCTTTAACAAGTGGTGCTGGGAAAACTGGTCAACCACTTGTAAAAGAATGAAACTAGATCACTTTCTAACATCGCACACAAAAATAAACTCAAAATGGATTAAAGATCTAAACGTAAGACCAGAAACTATATAACTCCTAGAGGAGAACATAGGCAAAACACTCTCCGACATACATCACAGCAGGATCCTCTATGATCCACCTCCCAGAATACTGGAAATAAAAGCAAAAATAAACAAATGGGATCTAATTAAAATTAAAAGCTTCTGCACAACAAAGGAAACTATAAGCAAGGTGAAAAGACAGCCTTCTGAATGGAAGAAAACAATAGCAAATAAAGCAACTGACAAACAACTAATCTCAAAAATATATAAGCAACTTATGCAGCTCAACTCCAGAAAAATAAACGACCCAATCAAAAAATGGGCCAAAGAACTAAATAGGCATTTCTCCAAAGAAGACATACAGATGGCTAACAAACACATGAAAAGATGCTCAACATCACTCATTATCAGAGAAATGCAAATCAAGACCACAATGAGGTACCATTTCACGCCAGTCAGAATGGCTGCGATCCAAAAGTCTACAAGCAATAAATGCTGGAGAGGGTATGGAGAAAAGGGAACCCTCTTACACTGTTGGTGGGAATGCAAACTAGTACAGCCACTATGGAAAACAGTGTGGAGATTCCTTTAAAAATTGCAAATAGAACTGCCTTATGACCCAGCAATCCCACTGCTGGGCATACACACCGAGGAAACCAGAATTGAAAGAGACACATGTACCCCATTGTTCATTGCAGCACTGTTTATAATAGCCAGGACATGGAAACAACCTAGATGTCCATCAGCAGATTAATGGATAAGAAAGCTGTGGTACATATATACACAATGGAGTATTACTCAGCCATTAAAAAGAATACATTTGAATCAGTTCTATTGAGATGGATGGAACTGGAGCCGATTATACAGAGTGAAGTAAGCCAGAAAGAAAAACACCAATACAGTATACTGGCACATATATATGGAATTTAGAAAGATGGTAATGATGACCCTGTATGCGAGACAGCAAAAGAGACACAGATGTATAGAATGGACTTTTGGACTGTGAGGGAGAGGGAGAGGGTGGGATGATTTGGGAGAATGGCATTGAAACATGTATACTATCATGTAAGAAACGAAGTGCCAGTCTATGTTCGATACAGGATACAGGATGCTTGGGGCTGGTGCATCAGGATGATCCAGAGAGATGATATGGGGTGGGAGGTGGGAGGGGGATTTAGGATTGGGAGCTCGTATACACTCGTGGTGGATACATGTCAATGTATGGCAAAACCAATACAGTATTGTAAAGTAAAATAAAGTAAAAATAAAATTAAAAAACGAACAAACAAACAAAAAAGAATCCAGGATTTTTAGGGACAAAATAAGATAGCTAAGGGTTCACTCAGAGGAAGAGTGGGTGGTAAGTCTGGAGGTGTAAGTTGACATAGGATGGGAGGTGTAAGTTGACATACGATGGTAAGAGGCTATGTAAGTCTTAACTATAAGCCTGATGTTTAATTTTTCAGATAAGTGTTTTTTATCAATAACTAGCTGCAGAGATTCAAAAGTGAACCTAAGCAGTTAAACACCAAGTAGGAAAACAAAGAACCCTTGATTGTATTACATTATATACATTTATAAAGTAATCATAAGGGTGATGCCGTGGGAGGGGGAAATAGCTAGCTTGGAATCTGCCTTCAAATTATGCAATTTTTCGTTGTTTGAAAGAGTTGACCTGCCTACTCAAAAGCCATTATCTATCAGATCCAGCTGTCATGGTGATATAATTTGAGGGTCAATTAGATTCATAGGCTAATTTCTTTTCATTGGGTTCACTGATGACCTTAGAAAATTCAAATGATGACAAAGGAATGTAAATGTTTGGTAGAGTTATAAAGCTCCCTTAAGAAAATGAAAGACTTAAGTGAGAATTATACTCAACTTTGGGTGGTTACAATATGGTTTTTAGCAAATCATTTTCTAGTAAGAGACTTAGAAAGATTGCTGAATGAATTCTTGATCTGTCAATTTTACTGGAGAATCATTCTGTACTAAGGTTATTGGAAATGCAGTGACCAGGTAACAGGAACTTCATCTACCATATTTCCCCCAATCTGAACACAGCCATTATCTAGCCTCATTTGAAGTACAAGAGAGTAAAGAATGAATTGTGAGAGGGATCCCAGTTTGCTTCTTCCTTCAGTGTTATTTTTAATCTTTGAGATAAACTATAAAGTCCCAATTAACCTGAAACAAACAACACCCCTCCAGAGTCACACAGTAATCAATGACAAAGTTAATTGGAATTTAGTTCTTTTACAAATTCTATCTTAGTAGCTCTTCAGTGATCACAGTGAAAGACGACTTTAATCAAAACTTGGAGTATTTGAGAAAGAGACAAAGAACAGGAGAAGGAAGATCATTTGTAAGTGACTGAAACCTAGTCTTGCCACTCAAGATTGCCTTTCCTTTAAAGTTGCTGGTCTGAAGCCGAAACACTTTTTGAGTAGAGAAGAAACAGGGTTGGAGAGAGGTTAAAGCAAGTTTGTCTGGACACAGTCCCCGACTATAGCATCTATTAGCTTAGACAGCCTGGACACATTAGTGAGTTTCTCTGTGCTCCGGTTTCTTTACCTACAAAATGAGAACAATAACAAAACCCAGATTAGCACTGGGTCTAGCACCAAGGAAGCCCTCAATAAAAATTCACTTTTTTTTTTTCTAAAGAAAGTCCAGGTATTCTTTTTGATACACTTCTCTCCACTTTTCCCCATAGGCCTGGAGCTAATAGTCCTCAGGCCAGAGGCAGCGTAAGGCAAGGTTCATCATATAATTCTCCAGATCTACTTTGTTGTTTTTCAGATACCTCAAAGTATATCACATTATAAGAGAGAAAGTTGAATCAGCCTGGTACTTGTTTACTTATTCTGATGAAGGCTATCCTGACTCTTCCAATTTTTTAAAGCTTTAGTGAGGTAAACATTTATTCAGAAAAATTGTACATATTTAATGCATACATTTTGATCAGTTTAGACACAGGCATACATCTGTGATTCCATCAACACACTTGAGGCTAAGGATATCCACCACTTCCTCAAATTTCCTTTTGTTTTTTGGTGTTTTGTGCGTGTGGGCATCTGCATATATGAAAAAAAATAACATGAAGTCCATCTTTAACATATTTTAGCGCCCAATACTGCATTGTTAAC
The DNA here is from genome assembly GCF_042477335.2 of Ovis canadensis. Classification (NCBI taxonomy): domain Eukaryota; kingdom Metazoa; phylum Chordata; class Mammalia; order Artiodactyla; family Bovidae; genus Ovis; species Ovis canadensis. The sequence goes on from NC_091727.1 coordinate 32,660,593, forward strand.
TAAAGGCACCCATGTTGCACAGCCAATCTCTATCACTTATTCCACATTTTAATGCCTCCTGTGACCAATTTCACCTGCACCTTGGGCTCCTATTCCTCATCTCAGCTGGTAAAAAAAATAAATAAATAAAGTGCTCAGTACACCACCAAGAAAAGACTGAAAAGGCCAATTCATAGTTCTGCAAACAGTGGGAAACAGCCATTATCACAGCTCTGTAAATTGAAATGTTATTTCCTACTTTAGTTGTACTCTAGGTACAGGCTTATCAGCCATGCCTGGTGGGGGCTGACTTGCTATTTCAGTGAAAGTGAAAGTGAAGTCCCTCAGTCATGTCCGACTCTTTGGGACCCCATGGACTGTAGCCTATCAGGCTCCTCCGTCTATGGGATTTTCCAGGCAAGAGTGCTGGAGTAGATTGCCATTTCCTTCTCCAAGGGAATCTTCCCGGCCCAGGAATCGAACCCAGGTCTCCTGCATTGCAGGCAGACGCTTTACCGTCTGAGCCACCAGGGAAGCTATTTCAGTGGTGGTAAATAATTCTTAGTAAAGGTGTTTCAAACCATAAGATGATTCATTCAGCATATAGTATTGAGAATTAACTGGACTGCTGGATACAGCCTCGGAATACAAGAATGTAGAGGTGCCATTGTTCCCTGGGGCCATTTTCCCAGTCATTCTTAGTGAGTCCTTTGTCTTTGTTGAGACTGTTGTATTTTGCACATTTGGTTGAATAAATTATAGCATCTGAAACAATTCTATAGCCCAACACCACCATGAGAGTATTTTGTCAATGAAATGATGAGCTAGGAAGGAAGAAATCCATGGGGAAAAGCCAAGACAAAGTGCAGACCAAGAGGGTGGCTCTACTTTTTCAGAAGCATGTTAACCCTTTATTTTAATAAAATACAGAGTCCATATGAGGGTCATGCCTTACTGACCATTTAGTGAACTTACCCCATTGAATGATACAGATCAGTACCTCTCATGGGTTTCTAGATTTGAGGTTTCTATTTCAACATCTCTACAAAAATATGCATACATACTTTGGATGACTTGGTTCAACTGACAATGATAGTTAATTTTTCTGTTTTTGCTTTGTTGGTATATAAGGACTGGCTTATGGGGCTTTCCAGGTGGCTCAGTGGTAAAGAAACTTCCTGCTAAGTGGAGACATGAGTTTAATCCCTGAGTCAAAGATCCCCTGGAGGAGGGCATGGCAATCCACTCCAGTACTCTTACTTGGAAAATTCCATGGACAGAGGAGCCTGGAGAGCTATGGTCTATAGGGTTGCAAAAGAGTCAGACATGACTCAGTGGCTGAACCACAAAGACTGGCTTAGTATCAGTTATTTGAAGTGTAGAGAGCTGATGAGGATGAAAATTACGCATTGTCAAAGTAAAGAACAAATGACAGTCAACAGCACTGTATGAATTAATGTTAAACACAAGGAATAAAGGAAATAGTTGAAGAGTCATTAAATGATACATGGGAGTATAGGTTTTAACATAGGGGTAGGTCCTTGAATTAATGGTGACAAAAGTCAGATGTAAGGTAAATATATAGGATGACCCATATTTATTTTTAAAAGAAAAGAATATAGATGTATATAACTATTCACATATATTCTTATATATAATATATACTCATACATAATGTATATATTCATATATATGAAAATGTCCATATGAGTACAGATAAATATTAGTGTAAAAAGACAATTCCTACCAACACTTAATAGAGTTGGAGGAGGGTGAGGCAGTAATTTATCAGCTCTTTAAACAACTTAGCATATTTTTGATTTGGTGTAATGAGAATGTGTTATTTTATACTTTGTAAATACATTTCTTAAAAAATATAAATGAAAAGAATTTTAGAATAGGTCTTTTTAAGCAAGCAGCTTGTCACATGAATTCATATTAACATATTTGCATGAATATTTTAAGTCAGTTACAACATTCAGTAAAGTATAACCTGCACACTAATGGCATAATCTTACATAAATAGGCTGCACGTGAAAAACCAAACCAAAAGCGTTCCCAAAAATAAAAGAGAAAGTGAATGTAGAGTTGCATCTGATATCCCTGACATTCAATTCTGGATTGGAAACTGACTGTTAAAGGGGGAAAAGTCATTGAAATCGGATCTCCTGTTTTAGTAAAGCCAGCACTAACTAATCTGAGTTTGTTGTTGTTTTTTAAATCTCTTTGTGACAAAGTTTAAGACAGTTAATTTTAAGTGAGTCACTACTACATAACCATGGGCTTCCCTGATGGCCCAGTGGTAAAGAATAGGCCTGCCAATGCGAGAGATGCAGGTTCGATCTCTGTGTTGGGAAGATGTCCTGGAGAAGGAAATGGCAACCCCACTCTAGTATTTTTACTCGGGAAATCCTATGGACTAATGAGCCTGACGGGCTACAGTCCATGGGGGTCACAAAAGAGCTGGACATGACTTAGAGACTAAACAAAAACTAAGTAACTATACAGTATTAGACATTCAATTAAGTCAATCAAATTTTGATCTTTCAACCAGGTAAATGCACAAGTGTGTAGACACAGTGCATTATACTTCTCCACTCAACTGTGTGCAGGGTTTTCTATTCAAATAAGATTTTAAGTATGTCTAACACAACACGTGCTCAGATACACATACACACAATTATAAATGTACATCCTTCATTCAAATATGCCTTTATTAAGCATATTGCTGAGATATGAAAAGAGGGTCTACTGTGGAGTGAGGAACAACTATAAGTTTTACTCCCTTCAGTTGCTACTTGTCAATAAATGGGACCTCAGAAGTTCTGATGGAATTTAGAGTTGAAACTCCTTCCAAGTGAACTTGTTGCCATGACTTTAGTCCCAGTCACTGTGACAAACTGAAAATTTGATCTAAGATTTAGATGTGTGTGTGTGCTCTAGTCACTCAGTTGTGTCTGACTCTTTGAAACCCTATGTACTGAAACCTGCCAGGCTCCTTTGTCCATGGGATTTGCCAGGCAAGAATACCAGAGTGGGTTGCCATTTCCTCTCCAGGGTTCTTCCCAACTCAGGGATCGAACCCAATCAGGGATCTCCTGAAGTGACAGGTAGATTCTTTATCACTGAGCCACCCATGGTTTAGGTAGTAAAATGACAACCTTAAGATAAGACTGGGGTCTTGATTATTTGTGTGTCATTTTCTCCCTTGTTCTAAAAAGTCTAGACCCATAAAGTGAAAACTCAGGATTCCATGTCAGAAAGGGTGAATTTGCAAATTATGATTACTTATATTTCTTCAAGATGTTCATGAATAGTAGGTTACTATTGGATAGTTGTGGATAAATGTTATTTTCCTATTTAGTATCCATTCTACAAGTATGCAAAGACAGTGTATAGGAAAACTGAAATAAAGACAACCTGAAAGTTAAAACATCTGACATTAAGATTTACTAAATAACAAGTCTGCAAAAGTTTTGCAAACTATATCATGCAAATTATTTTGATAAGATGGATGCCTCTTATTGGGGAATAACAAAAAATAAATCTCTGAGTTTACATTTTTAATTTGTAGATGTTTAGCCTAAATAGAGATAATTTAGAAAATTCTACAAAAAAATTGAAAATGAGCTGATAGTGGTACAAATTCCAAGTAGATATTAATATTTTTGATCCACCTAATGGTCATCATAAACAAATGAACCATATAACACCTCAATGTATATGAGATAAACATTTATCTTTATATCAAAGTGATACTAATTCATTCTTTGATATAAACATATACATTATTTCAAATTATGAAAACCCTAAGATTAGAAAAGGCAAATTTATTTATCACATAATAAACAAAAGAGACACACTTTCACACCAATTATGTATAAATCTGCTATATTTTAAGAAATATTCAGTAATGAGTGTGTAGGTGTGAAAAATCATTCCTTTCCCTGTCTACCTGACTGATGGTCATTTCTCTCTTAAATGAGTGTAAAATACACATACCAGAATTTTTACATGCTGTGAGTTGCTGGTTTTCTAGGTTCAGAATACTTTAAAAAAATCTCTAACTTCAACTTGTTGGGATCATTAATTCTGGCTATAAAAGCACCTACATTAATTTAAAACTTGGCAAACATTAAACCAGTAAATATTTAAGTGTGGGCCATCATACCCCGCCTCTCTTCCATTTTTTTTCTCAGCGTCTTAAAGGATTTTGTCCATATAGTTATCTGTCAAATAAATTTCTTCAGACGACCTCAAATTCCCATATCTTTGTGTGTATGGGTGTGTGTGTGTGTGCATGCGTGCGCGCCCATGTGTGTGAGTGAAGGGTGAACTAAAGAGGCAAAGACAATAATCACCAGTTAACTATCAGGTTTCTACCAAATTCTCTCACAGTTGACTCGTTCTTAAAATGCCACTGAGACATTCATCTTCTCTTTCAGGCTAAAGAGGGGAAAAGCTTATGCTTTTTATTTGCTTCTTGTAGATAATTAAAATTTTATTATTCACACTAGCATGCTATTGATGCTTCAACTGATCCTTTGAACATCTGGCCTACTGTTTAAAATGCATGGAGCATACAGATGCCAAACCGTGCTAATAATCAGAGGACCTTCAATTAAGTACCTACAATGCAACCAATGATAAACGAGAGAAAAGATGGTACCAGTTTGCCAAAGAATTCTTTCATAGTCTGATTCTCAAAAGCAATTAGAATTACTTCTTGGGCCTGGGAATTAATGAAGTTTCATTAAAATTTAAATTTCAAATGATTCCAAGGATATCAAACTTGAGAAGTTGAGCTGATTGTCTACATAATAAATCACACCATGGGAACATGTCAAAAAGACTAATGCAAGTTCTCTGCCGTCCAAAGTTGTGTTTCTCCTTGTCAGCGCTATGTGAACATATATAATTGCTTTCTTTTCTCGAAGCAGCAATAGCCAAAGATCCGCTGTTATTAAACTCTATTTCTCTCTGTTTAGAGTTTGTCAAATTATAACTTCAAGGCTGTGACTGAAACTAGCTCTAGTCTATGAAAGAAGGTTTGTTCTAATAATTGGATGTGCTGTGAATGGACGACCCAGAGGGATGGTATGGAGAGGGAGGAGGGAGGGGGGTTCAGGATGGGGAACACGTGTATACCTGTGGCAGATACATGTTGATGTATGACAAAACCAATACAATATTGTAAAGTAATTAACCTCCAATTAAAATAAGTAAATTTATTTTAAAACATCTGCTTTCTTCACACTAAGCTAATTGCTTAAATGAGGAGATAAAAATGGTATAACATTGTAACATCAACAACCCCTAACATTTGATGTTTGAAAGTAATGCTTAACTTGATAACACAGACTTTTCTTTATTTAATAGAAACCTAAACACACTGTGTATGTGTGTGTTTGTGTAAACTAAGTATTGCATTACAGAACATCCAAAAGTATGAGAATGAAAAGAACTAAAATTCTTTGGGTATAGAAATCAACGTGGGTGTTTTTAATGGGAATAAAGTTGAACAATAAGTAGAAAATAACACTAACATAAAAATGGCCTAGTGTGAAAGTGAACGCTTTAATCTTGAATTAGAGCAGTGAAACAAAATACACTGCAAATTCTAGGCTGCATTTTGTTTAATCTTTTACTCATCCTCACAAAAATTATTTTTGGTAACAGTTTCTATGTTATCTTTTTTCTCTCCACAACAGAGTGAATTCTCTGCTTAAAAAAATCTAAAGAAGAATTTCCCCAAATATGACATATACGCATCCATGAAGGAATCATTTTAACTCCCACTTTAATATTTTTTGCTATGTTCCTCTTTATATGTAGAATTTGAATCAGACTAATTGGAATGTCATCAATAATTTATTTTCATTGTTCACTACTTGTTTTCTGCATCTGTATCTTGTACTGGATTCTGAATCTAGGGAAAAGCACTGTACAAAGTGTCTCCCAACAAACCATCTTTTTCTACCCAGCAGTTCTAGAGAACTCCCATCACAGGGGTACAGGCTATAAATAAACACATACAAAATCAATAAAAGTAGAAGGGTGTGGCTTAGGATGTATTCAGAGACTGGGGGAGAATCGGAAGTCCCCAAATGGCAACCGAACTGTTCTAACGACCATTGTATTTGCCCTTCACAGTGTTCAAATATTTCAGTACGTGGACAACCTAGCACTTATTTTTTAGCCCTTTACTACCCCGTGCTTTTCTGTTACCTGCTTAGCTCATATGGACATTTTTGTTTGGAACACCTGTGTTACATACATGTAGAGACACCAATCGTATTTTATTATACTGAAACTGCCTGCCTGTTTACATCTCACCCATACTTTCACATCAGAGACCTGGAGTTCAGTGAAAGAAATATCTTCTGTAGCTATGAGCAGGCTCTTCTCAAATACAATACTTCTGTTGTATTAATACATATCACTATGAGTACTCTATATATCTAGGTGTTTCATAGCACCCAATAATAAATATACCTGTGGAATCAATAACTTAGCTTATGAAATGGTAACAGGAATTGCTTTTGTGGGCACAAGGTAATGCTAATATTTCTTTTGGATCCATAATAAATCCATACGAATAGTGGATGGTAAGCAATGTGATCTTTAGAAACTGAGCTTAAAAACAAAAATGGATATGACAAGTGATGTTCCTGAGATCATACAAATTGCCTGTGGTGGGAAGTGGATCATATAGCTCTAACAATAAATTAAAATCATATTTAATAAGATGAGTAAATATAACTCACAGATCCCAGATAATTGTTTGGAGTTTACTACTTAGAATTATCAGGCATGAGCACACTTTTCTCAATGAAAAAATGTAGCAAAAACAGGTAAATATTGTTCTAATAGATGGGGAATTTAGCAAGAATGTTTTTTACCATCATGAAATATTAAATATGCAATTGGTAGCTCAATAAATATAGAAGTGTCTTGATCTCACTATTTAATTCCAGTCTCCCAAATGAAAAAGAATTCACAGTGTGATTGAACAGGAAACAATGTCTGGCATGACCCGACATAGAGTCCTCTTTTCATTTACTTCTCCCTCTGTTACATGTGGTGCTTTCAGTAACCATAAGTATTCACATGACATCTTGCTAAGATTTTTAAACCTGTGTAACACTCTAATGAAATATAAGTCCTAAGATTTGAGATAAATTTTACTACATATAAAATTAGAAAACTGCTAACATAATTCTATGATTAGCAGGGTAACCTGAGCACAAACTGGAAGTCAGGCGGAATTCCGTATCTAATTGAAAAGGAGCCATTAGCTTCAATATCATTGAAGATTAACCACCTCAGTATGAAAGTGAAATGGGTAAAACTGGGTGGAATAGGCACAGATTTACAACTTTACAAACCCCAAACTGAGACACACTGATCAGACGGATGGACAGAATATTGACAATCAGTACTGTTCAGAGAGATTTTAGTCATGTTGTCCTTGTATAACAGAGTCATGACCCAATCCTTCAGTTCAGTTGCTCAGTCTTGTCTCACTCTTTGCAACCCCATGAACCGCAGCATGCCAGGCTTCCCTGTCCTTCACCAACTCCCAGAGTGTGCTCAAACTCACATCCATTGAATTGGTGATGCCATCCAACCATCTCATCCTCTGTCGTCCCCTTCTCCTCCTGCCTTCAATCTTTCCCAGCATCAGGGTCGTTTCAAATAAGTCAGTTCTGCACATCAGGTGGCCAAAGTATTGGAGTTTCAGCTTTAGCATCAGTCCTTCCAAAGAATATTCAGGACTGATTTCCTTTAGGATTGACTGGCTAGATCTCCTTGAAGTCCAAGGGACTCTCAAGAGTCTTCCCCAACACCACAGTTCAAAAGAATCAATTCTTTGGCACTCAGCTTTCTTTATAGTCCAACTCTCACATCCATACATGACCACTGGAAAAACCATAGCTTTGAGTAATCGGACCTTTGTCAGCAAAGTAACGTCTCTGCTTTTTATGCTGTCTAGGTTTGCCGTCTGTGGGGTCACACAGAGTCGGACATGACTGAAGCGACTTAGCAGCAACAGCAGGTTAGTCATAGCTCTTCTTCCAAGGAGCAAGCATCTTTTAATTTCATGGCTGCAGTTACCATCTGCAGTGATTTTGGAGCCCCCCAAAATAAAGTCTCTCATGGTTTCCATTGTTTCCCTATTTATTTGCCATGAAGTGATGGGATCAGATGCCATAATCTTAATTTTTGCATGTTGACTTTTATGCCAGCTTTTTCACTCTCTTCTTTCACTTTCATCAAGAGGCTCTTTAGTTCCTCTTCACATTTTGCCATAAGGGTGGTGTCATCTGCATATCTGAGGTTACTGATTTTTTCCCTGGCAGTTTTGATTACAGCTTGTGCTTCTTCCAGCCCAGAATTTCACATGATGTACTCTGCAATTAAGTTAAATAAGCAGGGTGACAATGTACAACACTGATGTACTCCTTTCCCAATTTGGAACCAGTCTGTTCTTCCATGTCCATTTCTAACTGTTGCTTCTTGACCTGCAAAGAAATTTCTCATGGGCGGGTAAGGTGGTTTGGTATTCCCATCTCTTGAAGAATGTTCCAGAGTTTGTTGTGATCCACATAGTCAAAGGCTTTAGCATAGTCAGTAAAGCAGAAATAGATGCCTTTCTGGAATTCTCTTGCTTTACCTATGATCCAACGGATGCTGGCAATTTGATCTCTGGTTCCTCTGCCTTTTCTAAATCCAGCTTGAACATCTGGAAGTTCTCGGATCACGTACCACTGAAGCCTATCCTGGAGAATTTTGAGCATTACCTTGCTGGCATTTGAGATGAGTGCAACTGTGAAATAATTGGAATGGATCATTTGAGTTTCCTTTTCATGAAATTATTGGATGGAGAATTTGAGTTTGCTGGACATTATTATAGTTTGTGGAGGTGTCAGACATAATTACCTAAAATCGTGATTCAAAATCACATTTTGAAATTGTGTTCACTTTGTTTTTATACAATGTCATAAAAAGAAGCATACAAATTTTTAAAAGTTAAAAATGATCACTTTATATTTATTTATTTATTTTTTGCCTTTTATTTTTTTATTATTTTTTTTTTAATTTTGAAATCTTTAATTCTTACATGCGTTCCCAAACATGAACCCCCCTCCCACCTCCCTCCCCAGAACATCTCTCTGGGTCATCCCCATGCACCAGCCCCAAGCATGCTGTATCCTGCGTCAGACATAGATTGGCGATTCAATTCTTACATGATAGTATACATGTTAGAATGCCATTCTCCCAAATCATCCCACCCTCTCCCTCTCCCTCTGAGTCCAAAAGTCCATTATACACATCTGTGTCTTTTTTCCTGTCTTGCATATAGGGTTGTCATTGCCATCTTCCTAAATTTCATATATATGTGTTAGTATACTGTATTGGTGTTTTTCTTTCTGGCTTACTTCACTCTGTATAATCAGCTCCAGTTTCATCCATCTCATCAGAACTGATTCAAATGAATTTTTTTTACGGCTGAGTAATACTCCATTGTGTATATGTACCACAGCTTTCTTTTCCATTCATCTGCTGATGGACATCTAGGTTGTTTCCATGTCCTGGCTATTATAAACAGTGCTGCGATGAACATTGGGGTACATGTGTCTCTTTCAATTCTGGTTTCCTCAGTGTGTATGCCCAGCAGTGGGATTGCTGGGTCATAAGGTAGTTCTATTTGCAATTTTTTAAGGAATCTCCACACTGTTCTCCATAGTGGCTGTACTAGTTTGCATTCCCACCAACAGTGTAGGAGGGTTCCCTTTTCTCCACACCCTCTCCAGCATTTATTGCTTGCAGATTTTTGGATCGCAGCCATTCTGACTGGTGTGAAGTGGTACCTCATTGTGGTTTTGATTTGCATTTCTCTAATAATGAGTGATGTTGAGCATCTTTTCATGTGTTTGTTAGCCACCCGTATGTCTTCTTTGGAGAAATCCCTATCAAGCTACCAGCCACATTTTTCACAGAACTAGAACAAATAATTTCAAGATATGTATGAAGATACAAAAAACCTCGAATAGCCAAAGCAATCTTGAGAAAGGAGAATGGAACTGGAGGAATCAACTTGCTTGACTTCAGGCTCTACTACAAAGCCACAGTCATCAAGACAGTATGGTACTGGCACAAAGACAGACATATAGATCAATGGAACAAAATAGAAAGCCCAGAGATAAATCCACACACCTATGGACACCTTATCTTTGACAAAGGAGGCAAGAATATACAATGGAGTAAAGACAATCTCTTTAACAAGTGGTGCTGGGAAAACTGGTCAACCACTTGTAAAAAAATGAAACTAGATCACTTTCTAACACCGCACACAAAAATAAACTCAAAATGGATTAAAGATCTAAATGTAAGATCAGAAACTATATAACTCCTAGAGGAGAACATAGGCAAAACACTCTCCGACATACATCACAGCAGGATCCTCTATGATCCACCTCCCAGAATACTGGAAATAAAAGCAAAAATAAACAAATGGGATCTAATTAAAATTAAAAGCTTCTGCACAACAAAGGAAACTATAAGCAAGGTGAAAAGACAGCCTTCTGAATGGGAGAAAATAATAGCAAATGAAGCAACTGACAAACAACTAATCTCAAAAATATACAAGCAACTTATGCAGCTCAATTCCAGAAAAATAAACGACCCAATCAAAAAATGGGCCAAAGAACTAAATAGACATTTCTCCAAAGAAGACATACGGATCACTTTATATTTAAAGGGCTTTTATCACATATATGATCATGGTAGAGTCAATCACTGACAGAATACTAAAACACATTCTAATAGCACTATAATTATACACAACACACCTTCCAAATGCAGTGAAGTTCTACAGCTATCCAAAGAAGTTTCATCTAAGTTATATATGGGTTTTGAATGCTTTTCTCTATATATTTTTATCTTTTCCATTTAAAACAGTAAAAACAACTTCAACAAAGCATTTTAAGTAATGGTGTGTTGGATTAATGACTGTGTACAATTTCCCTCATTGAATTTTATTTCATCAAATTAGTCTTCCAGTCTCATAGACCATCTGTGACAGTCCAGTTGCTTTGTCAGGGTACATTTTGCCTGTGCTCAGGGGAGCTTGGGATTCTTTACTTCAACTTAAATTTAGGACCTCTGAACACTGTTTCTCGGAATTTTACATCTGATGGGATGTTTTTAATAAGCAAAAATATATTAATTACCTGGATGTCATAAATCAAATCATCAGTAAAATTATGCCACATTTCACCCTAAATTGCCTAGGAGGGAAAAATATGCAAGCATATTATTAATTAGGAACTATTTGTTTAGTATATTAGCAACAGGACAGTAGATAACCACAGGATATACAGACAGGGAAGGGAAAAGGGAGACTGGAAAGAAAACTCAAAGACAAACATAGCACTATCCCATGGGTAGGCTCCAGAACAGAATTTAAAATGAGCTGATAGTGGTCCAAAGTTCTTAAATGAGTGTAAAATACACACATACCAGAATTGGGTTTATAAGTTGTTTTTTTTCCCATATATACTATATGGGCATCTTGGACTCACAAAACCAAAGAGAATCTGCATAATCAAAATAGTATTGCAGTCTCTGTGGAAACCTTAGTAAAAATGGCAACTTCTAACCTACCTGGATACATGCGTGCAGTCATGTCCAACTCTTTGCAACCCTGTGGACTATAGCCCGCCAGGCTCCTCTGTCCCTGGAATTTTCCAGGTAAGAATACTGAAGCGGGTTGTCATTTCCTTTTTTTTTTTTTTTTGTAATTTATTTATTTTAATTGGAGGCTAATTACTTCACAGTATTGTAGTGGTTTTTGCCATACATTGACATGAATCAGCCATGGGTGTACATGTGGTCCCCATCCTGAACCCCTCTCCCACCTCCCTCCCCATCCCACCCCTCAGGGTCATCCCAGTGCACCAGCCATGAGCACCGTGTCTCATGCATAAAACTTTGACTGACAATCTGTTTCACATATGATAAGATACAGAATAGCATTGAAACATTCCATTTCCTTTTCCAGGGGATCTTCCCAACCCAGGGATCCAACCCATGTCTCTTGCATCTCCTGTATTGGCATGCAGATTCTTTACCACTGAGCCACCTGGGAAGCCTTTAAACTACCTATGTGTGTGTGTGGTCAGTCACTTCAGTCGTGTGTGACTCTTCATGACCCCATGAACTGTAGCCCACCAGGCTCCTCTGTCCATGGGGATTCTCCAGGCAGGAACGCTGGAGTGGGTTGTCATTCCCTTCGGGATTGGGGGCAGGAGGAGAAGGGAACGACCGAGGATGAGATGGCTGGATGGCATCACTGACTCAATGAACGTGAATCTGAGTGAACTCCGGGAGTTGGTGATGGACAGGGAGGCCTGGCGTGCTGCGATTCATGGGGTCACAAAGAGTCGGACATGACTGAGCGACTGAACTGAACTGACAGTGTTTCTTAACTATGTCACACTGAGGTAAGGAGTTGGGCTCATTAAGTGAACAAATAAATAGGGGCTATTTTATAGCATGCTTCCTAAGAATATCACTTGCTAGAAAGGAGAAAAAAAAATTACCCTTGAAGACTGTAAAAATTCTATATGAGAAAGCAAATATATTACTTGGTCTTTTTATTTTCTATCTCCATTTTCTCTTCAGTGATAAGGCTGAAGAAAAATACTAAAGGTAATCCAAAACTTGTTAGTGGTTGCTCTGAAATTGATTTCTCCATTCTTATGGCATTTACCAGCATTATTTAAATTCCACAGCACAATCTGAGAATTCTGTAAGATAAATCACATTGTAAATGAATTATATTACCATGGGCTTGCCCATAATTCCTCCAAATGCCTTGTTTGCTATTAAGGATGGTTTATGGAGAACCTGGCACTATATTTTCCCTCTACTTGATTTTTGTAACTTACTCTCCCTCTTGAGGTATTGAGCCCTGATCTATGTGACATGATATGTAACGTTAAAAACTCCTGGGCTTCCCTGGTGGCTCAGTGGGAAAGAATCTGGCTGCTAGTGAAGGAGACATGGGTTTGACTCCTGGTCCGGGGAGATCCCGCATGCCACAGGACAACTAGGCCCGTGTACCACAACTACTGAGGCTGTGCTCTAGAGCCCATGAGCTGCAACTACTGAGCCACAGGCCGCGACTACTGAAGCCCGCATTCCCTAGAGCCTGGGCTCTGCAACAAGAGAAGCCACTGCCATGATGAGCCTGCACACTACAACTAGAAAGCAGCCCCCACTTGCTGCAACTGGAGAAAGCCCAGGCACAGCAACAAAGACCCAATATAGTGATAAAGAAAACAAATAAATGAAATGAATCATAAAAATAAAACTCCTTGCCCCCCAATCATATATTTTTCTTATTATTTTGAATTCAATTGGTTAGTATATTTCTATAATACAAATTCTGCTCTTTTATTGGAGATTTTAAAATTGGTATTCCACATAGGAGTATTTCATATAGATAAATTTCCCCTTTAGGAGGTAACAATTCAATAGATAAGAATTTGTGTCTTTTACTTTTTAATAATATCTTATTTTTAGAAAAGAATAAGTTTCAGAGAAGAATTTCCAAAACCTGGAGGGGCTCATATTCATTGCAAACTTCCTTGACTAATTATTTCCTTAAGTTATTTTAAAAGTACAGCTCTAAGTAATTCCTAACATCTTCTCCATATTTTTTCTGAATTAGTGCTTCAAATATATGTTAATCAATGTAAAATAACCCATGGTATACTCACTATTTATCATGTATACATTAAGGAAATTTGGCTCAAGAGAAACTATTCTCTACTGAGGTATCCTAGTGTGTTCAGTACTATAGGAACTGTTTACTAGAAATCTAAGAGCAATTAAGCTAACTTTTTAAAATAGTATGTAGACTGGATAAGGAATCTTTTCAGATTTGGTTTCTTTTCCTAGTTTCCCCTTTTCCTTTAACATGTAGCTTTGTCATCTTATAGTCTTGCCATTTCTTTTTAGTATTTGCCAAATATTTTTAGTATTTTATAGTCCCAGTGTTTTATACTTTATACAGTACCAATATGACAGTTTTTGAAATAGGCAATACTGCTATCACTAACTTTTTTTGTTTATTTAAAGGTTTGTTTTTTTTAATTGGGGTATAGTTGCTTTACAATATTGTGTTGGTTTCTGCTGTACAACAAATTGAATCAGCTGTATGTATACATATATCCCCTTCTTCTTGGGCCTTCCTCCCACCACGACCCCCATCCGACCCTTTTAGGTTCCATGGATGGAGGAGTCTGGTGGGCTGCAGTCCATGGGGTCGTGAAGAGTCAGACACAACTGAGCGACTTCACTTTCACTTTTCACTTCCATGCCTTGGAGAAGGAAATGGCAACCCACTCCAGTGTTCTTGCCTGGAGAATCCCAGGGACGGGGGAGCCTGGTGGGCTGCCGTCTATGGGATCGCAGAGAGTCAGACACGACTGAAGCGACTTAGCAGCAGCAGCAGCAGCAGCAGAGTACTAAGCTGAGCTCTCTGTTTTTTGTCAGAAAAGGTTCAGAATTAGTCCAAAATCAACCAACAAATACATGGTATAGTTGGGAAAAATTTGATGACTACGAAAGAAAAATATTACAAGACCAAAACGCTCAATTCATATATTATAAAACTGTACTCATGACTTTACTAATTTATTTTTTGTGTGTGTGTTTTAATTAATTAATTAATTAATTTTAATGGAGGTTAATTACTTTACAATAGTGCAGTGGTTTTTGTCATACATTGCCATGAATCAGCCACGGGTACACATGTATACATATATCCCCTCTCTCTTGAATCTCCCTCCTGTCTCCCTCCCCATCTCACCCCTCCAGGCTGACACAGAGCCCCTGTTTGAGTTTCCTGAGCCATACAGCAAATTCCCCTTGGCTATCTATTTTACATATGGTAGTGTAAGTTTCCTTGCTACTCTTTCCATACATCAGTCCCTCACTGAAAGTTACTTAAGAAGAGGCATTAATTCTTGGTTCACTGGGGTGTCATTTGGCAAATCACTATATACGAGCAATAAATCACAGAGTTGGAAGATGCCCTGAGAAATATTCTAGGTTTATTCTTTTGCTTTCTGGTAAATTAGCAACTTATTCACTTCAACAACAAATGTATGTGTATTTTCATATTATAAATAGTATGATTACAAATCATGCACAATCTATTAGTACTTTACATCTCCATCCTTTTGAAAGTTTGCCTAAGAATATGTGGTATGTATTTGTATTTCAAACTATGGCTAAAATTCCTGAAGGACTACAAAGAAAACTCAACCATCCCACTTGCAATAAGATCTGGTTAGTTGTTCTTACTCAACACCTTTAAGTTTTCAAATACTATACAATCAAAAGTGTTACAAAGATATGACAAAGATATTTTGTAACTTATAGGATAATAGGATAAAGTTTTGAAAATGCATGCTAACTGAAATGATGAAGTAATATAATTTTGAGTTGGTATACATATATTAAAATTTTGATTGAGACATATTTTAACATCTCCAAACAGAGTATAGCATTAACTATAATTACTTATTCCAACCATAGATTGGCATAATTAGTATATGACCTTATAATACAAAGTTACAAAATATTAGAATGTTTGCACAACTACTTTAGGAATTAATTACATAAAATAATTGCTCAATTATACTCCATCAGGATGGAAAGAGGAAATTTTAAGATAAAAGCTTGTGTAGTAACCTTTTTTCCCTCAAATAAGAGACTAGATAAAGCATATGAAAAATTCTCAAACTTCCTTTTGATTGGAAAAATGTATTTAATCCATTACTTACATCATAACATTTAAAGAGCTGTAGTTCTAAACAATGGCCATGAAATACAATATTACTTTATGATGCCATTTATCTGTTCATATACATATCCTGCTTCTCCAGTGCAATTTTAGAACCAGTGAAGAGTAGGTGTAATTCCTCTGCATTCCCCAGCAGCTAGTACATTGGAATGTGTAATGTATTTCCAAAATAATGTGGGATGGGACTTGCCTAGTGGTACAGTGGATGAGATTTTGCCTGTCGATGCAGGGGACATGGGTTTGATCCCTGGTCCAGGAAAATTCCACATGTCATGGAGCAACTAAGTCTGCACACCTCAACTGCTGATTCTGCATGCCACAACTACTGAAGCCTGTGCACTGAGAGCCTGTGCTCCACAATAAAAGGAGCCATTGTAATGAGAGGCCCACACACCACAGCTAGAGGGTAGCTCCTACTCACCACAATTAGACAAAGTCCACGTGCAGTGACGAAGACCCAGCAGAGCCCAACATCAAAAAAAAAAAATAAAAATTGAAGAATTGAAGAAAATTAAAGAAAACAAAAGGCAATGTGGGATGATGAAAAATTGCACTCACTGCCTCAAGGATGAATAAAAAGGGATATTCGTGGAATATTTTGTAAGAGAGCGATTACTGATACTTCATTCAAAACATAGGGTCAGCAAAACACAGCCTATGGGGCATTCCCACTTGCCGCCCATGTTTATACACACAAGCTAAGAATGGTTTTCACATTTTAAGTTGCTAGGAGAAAAATCAAAAGAAAAAGAATATTTCATATTTTGAAATATGAAAATTAAATGAAATTCAAATGCCAGTGTAATGTTTGATAAGAACAAAACTCATATGTATTTTCTATGGCTGTGTTCATAATACAAGAGCATTGTTGAGAGGTTGTAGCAGAGACTGGATGGCCTGAAAAAGTCTAAAAGTATTCACTATCTGGTCTTTTATAGAAAAGTCTATTAATTCCTACTTTAGGAGAAAGCATGCACAAGATGGTAAAAATAAAAAAAGACAATCAGATTCTAGTTGGACCCCAAGAGTTCAATTACAGAAAGAGAAGGAAAGAGAAAAAAAAAAAACATAAATGGGGGAGGAGAACTAACTGGAATGACCTTTGGAAATTTAGTAACAGAATTCAAATTCACATCCTTATATTGTCATGAAATCACAGAAAGAGGAAATTTCTGCTCTAACAGGATTTTTGAGTAGACTGTAGACAGAAAAGGCAATGAAAAGAGAGGAGATAGTAAAAGCACAAAACTGCTCAGAGAAAGTTCTAATATTAGAAACATAGAGAAGTTCATATTACTTCACTGTTCCGCTCCACTTCTTTCAAACTAAGCATAAGTAAGTTTTAATGGTAAATAAACATTTCTTTTCTTCACTTAACAAAAAGATAGAGGGTCCACTTATAAAACTAAACATGGAAGTATTTCTTCCATGTATAGAATTTTGTAATGGAAGAAATGTCTCAAGTCCAAAGGATATGTGCAGAGGTTCTACAATAATAATAGAAGAGAAAAATAACAATTAAAAGATAGACACACATACACTCTCTCACATGCTTACAAGCTTTTACTAAAATCATTACTGTGAACAAATCAAATAAAATTAGGGCACTGGTGGGCAAACATGGAAATATTTATTTTTTGCCAAAGATTTATTTATTGAGATATTACAGCTGTCTGAAAAAATAAAATTCTAACAAAGTCATTCTTGTGAAACTGATGCTTGTCTTCTAAGTTCCTATAGATATATCATCCTATACCCATAGATTTCCTACCCTCCTAGCTATCATGTTTCAACAGAAAAAATGGAGCCTTTGGCATTCTACATTTAATCTTTCAATTTTTCTAAGGAAGTAATGACTTTCTAGTGTTTATAGATTCCATTCAACAAATAGCTATTTAGTATTCACTCTACACAAGACACTGCTGGGTGCTATGAGAGATACAAAGGCATGCATAGTGATGGCCCTCCTGAGGATCATAACCTGGGTAGCAAGGCAAAACAGGTGTGCAAGTAACTATGATACAAGACAAACAGAGATCAATTCTTTAACAGAGCTAGACAGGGAGAGCGTGATTACCTCTGGTGAGACTTCAGATGATTTCATGAAATCTGTGGTTTGGGCCATAAGGGACACATAAGATGAGGGCCAATAAAGAACACTTTAGGAAGACATTTTTACATTACAGGGGCATGAAAGAGTAGGGTGTTTCCTACCTCACTCCCAGATACATAAAACACAGCAGGGATCTGTATTATTAATGTGATTTTACTGTAGGAGTACTGCAAAGTGTACTTTAAAACTAATCAATGGTATTTGGCAAAAAATAGAGTAGGGAGGAACAATAATAAGCTATAGTATGAAAATCACTATGTTTTGTGATAATGAAGTGAGAAAAGTATGTCTAAGTTTGTGTAAAGGGGAGGGAGGCAAAGGGGTAGTGTTACTGTTAGTGAAGACAATGAATGCCCTGTGATGTCCATTTATATATTTAAAGTCAGATTAAATTGATTCCATTATATAAACTTCAAAACCTGGCAAAACTAATCTATGCTGTTAGAAGTCATGATAGTACTTAGCTATGAGTACAGCAATGAATGAATGAAAGAAGTTACTAATGAATGTCTGGGGTGTTGCTAAGGTTCTGTTTTTAATCTAAGTGCTGGTTACGAGAGTTTGTTCAGCTTGTGAAAGTTCATCAAACTGTACTTTTTATATTACACATGCTTAAAGTTTTAAAAAGTTAGGCTGAATGGGTATATTTCAACTAAAGGAAAACATCCTGTAATTATTACCTTATTAATCTCATGTATCTTAACAACTTAATATCCCTTTCAATTCTCTGAAAGTTATATAAATTTGTCATCTTGCAACATAAGATGGAAATGATAAAAATATTTTAAGATCATTTTAATGGGGGAAAATAAGTTATTAAAATTTCCTTGCTAACTCTTTAAACTCATCAGATTGAGATTCATCATTCTAAACTCTATTATTTACCACTGTCTTATTCTTCTGTGTCTCTTCACAGTAAAACTTGAAAGAGTTATCTATAATTTTTGTATCTAATTTCCAACCTCATATTATCTAATCAAGCTACTCTCTGGCCCTTCCCATCTCTCCATTCTACTGATTCTACTCTTGTCCAGATTACCAAAGACTCTATGTTGGCAAATCCAATTACTCCTCAATTTTACTGAGCTGCTTGGGACATTTCAAGCTGTTATTCACTCCCTCCTCCTCTAAGACTTTCTTCTATTGTCTTCCACATTATCACACTTTCCTGATTTTTCTAATTCTCAGTATTCTGAATGCCCCTCGGTATGTTAAATGCCCTTTTCTTGTTCCAATTCTAAATATTTGAGTGCTTCAGGGCTCCAATCTGAGATCATTTGCCTTCTTTATCTATACACTTACTCTTGGAGATCCCTAGTGTTGTCGCTTTTAACAGCTCCTTAATACACATCTCCAGGCCCAAGCTCTTCCTTGAAATCCAAATTCAAATTCAGTTGCCTATTCAACATGTCTAATAAACATCCCCAAGTTAACACGTCAAAAGGAAAATGCTTTTCTAACACACACTCATATATATACATACTTTTAAACACACATGCACACACACACATATGTGTATATGTATACTTTTTAGATCCCTTTCCATTATAGGTTATTAAAAGATATTAAATATAGTTTCCTGTGTTATACAGAATCCTTGTTGTTTGTCTATTTTATGTATAGTAGTGTGTATCTGTTAATCCTCCTAATTTATCCCTCATTGCCTCTCCCTTTTGGTAACCATAAGTTTGTTTTCTATGTCTGAGTTTGTTTTTGTTTTGTGCATAGATTCATTTGTATTTTGTTTTAGATTACACATGTAAGTGATACCCCATAACAGTTGTGTTTCTCTATCTTACTTCACTTAGTATGATAATCTCCAGGTCCATCTATGTTGCTCCAAATGGCAATATTTCATCCTTTTTATGGCTGAGTAATATTACACACACACACCCCACATCTTCTTTATGCACTCCTGTTGATGGACGCCTTGGTTGCTTCCATGTTTTGGCTGTTGTAAACAGTGCTGCTATGAACGCTGGGGTGCATGTATCTTTTCAAATCAGTGTTTTTGTCTTTTCTGGATACATGCCCAGGAATGGGATTGCTGGATCATATGGTAACTCTATTCTTAGTTTTTTTAGGAACCTCCATACTGTTCCCCATAGTGGCTGTACCAATTTACATTTCTATCAACAGTGCAGGAGGGTTCTCTTTTCTCTATATCTTCTTCAGAATTTTTTATTGGCAGACTCTCTGATAGTGGCCTTTCTGACTGGTGTGAAGTGACATCCCATTGTAGTTTTGATTTGCATTTATGTAAGTATTAGTGATGCTAAACATCTTTTCATGTGTTGTTGGCCATCTTTGGAGAAATGTCTATTTAGGTCTTCTGATATGTATTTTAGAAATCTATTCCTACTCATATATTGCCCACTCAATAAATGGTCATACCACCATCATAATTGTTCAGGTTAAACATATGAGATTTCTTTCTTTCTATTATCAATAAAGTTTTGTTGACTTCTAATCTGAAATCTGTCACTTTAGTCTTTCCATTATGAGAATCCTTGCCCAAATCACAATTATCTCTCTCATGGACTACTAAATTTAATGACTGATATTTTTTACTTCATTATCACACCCTACATTCCATTTTCTATAAACAGTCAGAACGTCAACACTCTTCAATCACTTGATGTCACAAACATAATAACATCTATTTACCATGACTAACAAGGCTTTTTTTTTTTCTCACTTCAAATTCTTGTATGAACTGGTTATTTCCTACTTCTCCAAACTATTCATCCTCTATGCTTTAGATATACTGGAATTTTGTTGTTGCTAAGGTTCCATGAGTATGCCAACTCATCCTCACCCAAGATACTTTGCATTAGTGCTCCCCCAAGCTAGCATACTGTTCTTTTTGACTGTCACATAGCTGGCCCCTTCTCGTCATTCAGATCTCAGTTCAGATGATAATACATAGACAATATTTCCTTTGACAATGCAAACCAGTCACCATCTCTCATTTTACTCTATTTTAAAATATTTTTGTGTTTTTTTAGTTTAATTATTTTTGTTTTCTATTGCCCACAGGAGAATAGAAACTCCATGAAAGTATAAACCTTCCCTTCACTGTTATTTGCCCTATACCCAGTGTCCTAAAGAATGCACATCCTACAATAGGTGTCTGGTAAGTATTTGCTGAATCCTGAACTCTAACCCTTCTAATAATTGATCTGACATGATGAGTGAAAAATTATAGGATTGAAGGATAAAGAATATTTCCATTCAGAACTGTTTAACTAATTCATAATGGCCAAAGACTTGCTTGTGTTTGCATAGAGGCCACTGCAAACTGGAGAACTATTCTTCTAATCTCATCATTAAAAAAATGTATGTTATTAACTGGCTACCACTTTGATTTTTAAAAATATGACTCAAATCTGGAAAAGAGATGAGTAATACCTAATGCCCAGTATAATTTCTGTTTGGCTAATAATGGATTTTTTTCTTTTACAGGCATATGGAATTATAGGGTTGCAACCAACAAAGAGAGGTACTCCTTCTGTATCACAGTGTTGCTATAATTACAGATAAAGGTTTGTCAGCATTTTCAAATAAAAGAACTTAACTCAGCTGGTAAATGTCCATTACCCTAATATATGGCTTATAATATCTTAGCTTAACTGCCTATTAAAAACAGCTAATTAAAAATGGATTGATATTTTTAATAAAATTATGTAAATACCCAGAAGAAACCAACCCTTGGAGTATGTTCATTTCTGTAACAATTAGAGCGCATGTTTCCCCTCAATATTCAAAATATCTATTTATATACATAATTTTTAAGATGGCCTAAAAATTCTGAAAAAAATGATTACTTAGCAGTGAGCAGTGTTTTCATAAGTGGTAACAATGGCTTAACTACGTACTGCAGAGGACACTGATGAATTATTCTGATTCCCCTTCAATGGAGAACTTCTGCCTCGGCAGCTGGGAGTACTATTGGCAGACTGTCTTTAGCATTCAGGCCCTAAAGGGGACTTTCAGCCCCATTTCCCTTTCTGAGAAAGACAGATTAATGCAGGAGTATAAAGGCCCAGTCATCGCAACCCAATTCAGGACGACTCAGAAGGGCCATTCTAGCTCCAGAGCATCCCATGTGGTTAACCATGTGTTGGAAAATAGCTCCATGGACATGCCCAATGACACTGCAAGTATCTGCATAGGCTACAATGGACGAGCTCAACTTTAGACTGACTCAAGTTCTGGTGAATGCTCTGCGATCCTCCTAGAACATGGAAAGATGGGCAATCTTGAAAGAGGTGTGTGTTTCTTGAGGGAGGCTGCCATAGGGGATTTTCTCATCTGCCCTTCTTGTTACAGTAAGCTATGTGACTCTCTGCCTCACCTCCCTTTCAAAAATAGCTTCAGGCTATAAAACTGCTTAGTTGCAGAATGGGGGCTTCCCTGATGGCTCAGCAATAAAGAATCTGCCTGCCAATGCAGGAGATGTGGGTTTGATCCCTGGGTTGGGAAGATTCCCTGGAGAAGGAAATGGCAACCCACTCCAGTATTCTGGCCTGGAGAATCCCACGAACAGAGGAGCTAGGTGGGTGACAGTCCATGGAGTTGCAAGAGTTGGACATGACTTAGCGACTAAACCACCACCATGAGGTGCAGAATGAACTTGGCTTCTCAACAACAGAGGGCCCTACCACTTGTGTTCCCTTGCATCTGGTCCCTTTCATTTTGGTGTCGTCTGTGGGGCATGTGACGTGAAAAGCTGATACCATGCTGATCATACTTTTGCTGCCTATTAAGCTATTTGGGTTTATTATCTCTTTGCTGGCTGAAAAAAAAAAAAAATGTCAGCTTGCTTGATTCCCAGGCTCTTATTTGGTCTGCATTGCTACTCAATTTCTCTCCCTGTCTACTCCCACTTTGTAACCCTCCTTTTCATAGGTGTTGATTCAAAGGGCCCTCCCCAGTATGTATCCTGCATACTAAACTCCATCTTAGAGTCTACTTCCTAGAGAACCCAGCTGATCATATCTAACCAGTACTTCAAAGGGAGCAAGAAGAACAATATTATGTTGTAGTATTTCTCATTTATTTGGATGCCAGAAAGAAATTGTGTTATTTTCCAGCTTAAGAGCTCATAGAGTTATCTCATGTACAGTATATCCCTTTGAAATTATATGATGCATGTTAATTGTATAATCTTTTAGTAGATGATTACCTCTCAGATACCTAGACCTTCTCCATTAGATCATTCAGTCTCTCTCAAAAAAACCTCCTGCAGTCTATGAGGTATGGAAGTATTCTATTCTGTAAAAAAAAAAAACAAAACTAAGAAATCTGCTCCTCTATTACTTCCATTCATTCACGTAACTTCTCCTTTTCTGAGCAAATATGTTTCTATCTCTTTTTTGTAACAGTCCCTGAGGTTAACCTGCATCTCTTTCTCCTTATTTTCCTTCCAACTACATCTCTCACCCTCATAAAAAAGGCATTCTCAATTACAACTCAGCCTGAAATTAGCTGTTTTTAGGCTACTTTACTTTGCAAAAGTCAATAGGATTTGAAGACCTCAAAGAAAAATTCTTCCCAGTCATATCTCCCTATATGTGTGATGAAAACTTCAAGTGTGCCAAATGGCTCCTTAAATGGTATTTTTAATTTATATTAGCTCTTTACTTTTAGGGCAAACAAAGGAGCTCTCAACAGGCATGATGGAGCCAGTATTAGACTCAAAGCAAGCATCATTTTCTTCATATGTTCCTAGGGACTTTCTTTGTCAATTATTAATGAATAACTTCTTATTGTATAAGCTACCATACTGGATAAAATGTGCACAAACTACCATGTCTATTTGATCTCAAAAAAATAATAATAATGGGACATCTGCATCTCTATTCCTCCCCTGAAAATAGGTTCGGCGGGGAGGACAGGGTAGGGCAAACTGAGAAAGTCCCACTGACATACATACGCTACCACATGTAAAACAGAGAGCTAGTGGGAAGATGCTGTATAGCACAGAGCTCAGTTTGGTGCTCTGTGATGACATGGAAGGGTAGGGCTGGGAGGGGTGGGGGTGAGGTTCAAGTGGGAGGGGATATATGTGTATGGATAGGTGATTCACTTTGTTGTACAGCAGAAACTAATACAACATTGCAAAACAATTATACTCCAATTAAAAAATAAAATCTCCCAAAGAGAAAAAAAAATAATGGAACAACATTTTTGGTTTTCAAAATACTATTTTTAAAGTTCTGCAGAATTCCTTTTCCATAATCTTATGAACATATTCCATGTCAGCTTCTAACTAGCTACCCTTGAAGTTAAGTTAAGGCTCCTGTTTAACGAATCTGAAAGGCAGCTGAATCAAAAAACGTCTATGTAGATAAGGGAACTCCAACAGTGTTGTGGATGGGGGCCCAGAGCTCTGTCATGGATTGCGGTAGTTGACAAACGAGCAGGGACATTTCACAAAACAAGTCAATAATTAACTATATTCTTTCAACCAAATCTTTGAAGAGAACTCAGATCTCCAACACTTAGGAGATAAGTCACTTAAAACCAACATTCCATTTATAACTCCTGTATGCTCTTCTGTTTTAGTTTTCATTGCAGCCACACCTAGAAGTTTACCTATATGCACTGCCTAGAAATCTTTGGGAATGAAATATACACAAAATTGTTTGGTTGTACTTCCTACCAGACTTCTAAAACTTTGCTTTTTTCTTTTTCCCAAGTTCTTCTCCTACTTTTTTCACAAATAGGATTGCAACCTCTACCTTAAATCTTATACATTCTGACTCTTCTATTTTGGCTGTAATTGTATTTGTTGAGATGTTCTTTTCTAATATTAAAGCTGAACTAAAATTTTAATTTGTAATTTAAACATTAGACTTTATAATTTATATCGATTAAATATAATTTCAATATCTTTTCATACCCACTCAGGTTAATGAAAAGGCTTTGGAACTTCTTTAATTAAAAATAGGAAGGATATAGTTAAAAAAAAGAGAGGGGGAGAGAGACTATACATTGAGTGAATGTGTAAGTGTGTGTAAATGGGTGTGTTTCTGTTTCATATATGCAGAGATGCCACCTACATTGGGCTTTTTGTAAACTGCATAATGACATCCAACCCAAAGCAGGGTGGCAAGTGTCAAAGTCAATACATACTTCCCTCTCTAGGTCATGTGCCTTGAAACAGGTCTTCATCCCATCACCACCAGCCCCCAGGCTGTGGTACCATTTTCAAATGTGTCTGTCCAAAGAAGGAACCTATTATTATTAAATCATCAAGCCATAAAGAGTGACCTTTGTAATGCACACAAAGACTCTGGATATGTCAGAAGCAGACCTGCCAGTGAGTAAAGTCTATTTTTAAACATTAATACTAAAATGCTTATTTGAGATTAAAGGTAATGGGCACAAGCAGTACCTCTTGTATAAATAGGCTACAATCCCAAATTGAATTTGAACATCAATTGTTTGTGGAAAGGAACCAATGAATAAATAGCAGCTCAGCTGCCAGCTCAACCACTGAATCTAACTTAAGCTATTTTAATAAGTAAAGTTGACCTGCTATTCAGTTCCTTTCAGTTGCTCAGTTGTGTCTGACTCTTATTGACCCCATGGACTGAAGCACGCCAAGCTTCCCTGTCCATCACCAACTCTTGGAGCTTACTAAAACTCATGTCCATTGAGCCAGTGATGCCATCCAACCATCTCATCCTCTGTCGTCCCCTTCTCCTCCTGCCCTCAATCTTTCCTGGCATCAGGGTCTTTTCAAAAGAGTCAACTCTTTGTATCAGGTGGCCAAAGTTTTGGAGCTTCAGCTTCAGCATCAGTAATTCCAGTGAATATTCAGGACTGATTTCCTTTAGCATGGACTGGTAGGATCTCCTTGCAGTCCAAGGAACTCTCAAGAGTCTTCTCTAACACCACAGTTCAAAAGCATCAATTCTTCAGCACTCAGTTTTCTTTGTAGTCCAACTCTCACATCCATACATGACTACTGGAAAAACCATATTCTTGACTAGACGGACCTTTGTTGGCAAAGTAATATCTCTGCTTTTTAATATGCTGTCTAGGTTGGTCATACCTTTTCTTCCAAGGAGCAAGGATCTTTTAATTTCATGACTGCAGTCCCCATCTGCAGTGATTTTGGAGGCTGAAAAAATAAAGTCTCTCACTGTTTCCATAGTTTCCACATCTATTTGCCATGAAGTGATGGGACTGGATGCCGTGATCTTAGTTTTCTGAATGTTGAGTTTTAAGCCAACTGTTTCACTTTTCTCTTTCACTTTCATCAAAAGGCTCTTTAGTTCTTCTTTGCTTTCTGCCATAAGGGTGGTATCATCTGCATATCTGAGGTTATTGATATTTCTCCTGGCAATCTTGATTCCAGCTTGTGCTTCATCCAACCCAGCATTTCACATGATGTA
Organism: Ovis canadensis; assembly: GCF_042477335.2. NCBI lineage: Eukaryota > Metazoa > Chordata > Mammalia > Artiodactyla > Bovidae > Ovis > Ovis canadensis. The sequence continues at coordinate 32,686,976 of NC_091727.1, forward strand.
CTCTGCATATAAGTTAAATAAGCAGGGTGACAATATACAGCCTTGATGTACTCCTTTCCTGATCTGGAACCAGTCTGTTGTTCCATGTCCAGTTCTAACTGTTGCTTCTTGACCTGCATACAGATTTCTCAGGAGGCAGGTCAGGTGGTCTGGAATTCCCATCTCTTTCAGAAGTTTCCACAGTTTGTGTTGATCCACACAGTCATAGGCTCTGGCATAGTCAATAAAGTAGAGGTAGATGTTTTTCTGGAACTCTTGTATTTTTTCCATGATCCAACAGATGTTGGCAATTTGATCTCTGGTTCCTCTGCCTTTTCTAAATCCAGCTTGAACATCTGGAAGTTCATGGTTCATGTACTGTTGAAGCCTGGCTTGGAGAATTTTGAGCATTACTTTACTAGCGTGTGGAATGAGTGCAATTGTGTGGTAGCTTGAACATTCTTTGGCATTGCCTTTCTTTGGGATTGGAATGAAAACTGACCTTTTCCAGTCCTGTGGCCACTGCTGAGTTTTCCAAATTTGCTGGCATACTGAGTGTAGCACTTTCACAGCATCACATTTTAGGATCTGAAATAGCTCAACTGGAATTCTATCATCCCCACTAGCTTTGTTCATAGTGATGCTTCCTAAGGCCCACTTGACTTCACATTCCAGGATGTCTTGCTCTAGGTGAGTGATCGATCACACCATCGTGATTATCTTGGTCATGAAGATCTTTTTTTGTATGTTTCTTCTGTGTATTCTTGCTATCTCTTCTTAATATCTTCTGCTTCTATTAGGTCCATACTATTTCTGTCCATTATTGAGCCCATCTTTGCATGAAATGTTCCCTTGGTATCTCTACTTTTCTTGAAGAGATCTCTATTCTTTCCCATTCTATTGATTTCCTCTATTTCTTTGTGCTTCCTGATATTAGGAACATGAAATTTAGGGAACAACAGTTCCACTCAGATAACAACAGTGATGCTCTGAAATGGTGTCTTAGAAGAAGGGAGAGTAATAAAAGAGCCACTGAGCATGGTGGCACAGGTTATAAATTGATCCCAAAGGAATCAACTAAGAGGGATAGAGAAGCTGAAATACTTAAGCTGTGAAGAGTGGCCTAGGATCTACCTGTTTAAAGAACAGCTCACTATTTTGTAGCTCTTAATAGATCCATATGGGCTTGCAGACATCCTAAGTGTTTGGGTTATCATTTTGACCACACACTCCAGAAAAGCAAGCCAAATTATTCTGAGATGGGATACTTGCCACAAGTTTGGACAGACAAATCTTCTGTAATCTGAACATTAATCATAGAATACATGGTTACTTTAAATGAAAATAAAACACTTAAATTTGTATAATTATTTGTCTATAGTTAAATCAACAATTACATGTTTAAGCAAAACTATATATGCACAGATAAATATGTATGCACACACATATACTGCACTCACAACTGTGACTTTACTAGCAAAAGTATAGATCACTAATTTTACCAACTGTATACTTATGATCTCTGGCAATATCTACTACGACTAAATGTGTATAATGTACCCTAAGATCTGATGCACTCACTTCTAGGTATTAATGTATATTCATCAGAAAAGTGTAAACCTTTACACTAAAGACATATTAGAATACCCACAGCAGCACTATTCATAGTAACTCAATAACAATAAAACTTTTATACTCAGCCAATGGAATATTACACAGCCACACAGAAAATGGATTAATCACACAGCTACAATGATCTGAAAACCAGACATAAAAGATCATGTATCATCTGATTCAGAACAAAAATAGTAGAGCAAAACCAATCTATGCTGTACAAATCAGATTAGTGATTACTCTTGGGGGATGAATGACTAGAAGAGTGAACAATCAGGCTTCTAGAGTGTTTTGTTTATTTGTTTTGCATCTTTAAGTAGGTGCTGGTTAGATATCTAGATTCAGTTTGCAAAAATGCATTCAGCTATATAGTTGAGAAATATTCACTTTTCTATATGTATATGCACTGCAGTAAAACTTTTTTTAAAGGTAGAGATTTCTAAGATGTTAAAACATCAGAGTTTCCATCTTTTTAGTGTTGCTATGAAATGTATCCTGAGTCAGGTGTCTCATATATATTATCTTTAACCCATACAACAGGCCTGCCCAGTCAGTATGATTATTCCCATTATATAGGTGACTTAGGTTTTTACACAAAAACTGGATATGTTTATTGGCACCCATACTTTGGGGGGAAAAGCAGGGCTTCATCAATGTGGATATATTAATATGTAAGGTCACCCCAATTTCCTTGATTATTTAGGAATGTAGAAAAGATGTCCCTACTTGAGGCTAGGCTTCCTAAAAATGCACTGGGGCATGTGAATAATGATAGTACACTCTAATTTACATGCTTATTTGTCTGTGTCAACAATTTAATTAAGATTTCTTTCTGCATAGTGAACTGGCCTAATTTTAATTCACAGTGCCAAGAAAGAGAGGCTTTGGGTAAACAGAACACAAAATAGCTTCAGAAAAACAAAAAAAAGCAAAGATAACTAAGGTAGCCTATAGTTCCAATCACAGCGGGTTGACAAAGAATGCTTTGCATAGATCATGGAAGATATTTATCTCCCCCAAATTCTCCAAAGTTAAAGTTAATCACAATTGCCTTAGTTTTCTGTTTTTTTTTTTCATCACTCATGCACTTTTTTTTTTAAGACTTGACAGGAGAGTACTAACATTTTAAAATATTCTTTCCCATAATGACCACCAGTCTCTTCCTAATGCCCAGGAAAGAATACAATGTAAAGTGAAAAATGATTCACAATTTGTGATAATGAGAGAGTTACTATTTCAGAATTTCTTCCTTTATCCTCTGATTTATCCACTGCTATAGGAACACGTATGGATGTGATAGTTGGACCATAAAGAAAGCTGAGCACTAGAGAACTGATACTTTTGAATTGTGCTGGAGAAGACTCTTGAGAGTCTCTTAGACAGCAAGGAGATCATATCAGTCAATCCTGAAGGAAATCAACTCTGAATATTGAAGGACTGATGCTGAAGCTGAAGCAATAATACTTTGGCCACTTCATATGAAGAGCCAACTCATTGGAAACGACCCTAATTCTGGGGAAGACTGAAGGCAAAAAGAGAAGGGGACAGCAGAGGATGAGATGGTTAGATAGCATCAGCAACTCAATGGACATGAACTTGAGCAAACTCCAGGAGATAGTGAAGGACAGGGAAGCCTGGTATGCTGCAGTCCATGGGGTCACAAAGAGTCAGACACAACTCAGCAACTGAATAACAATAAAGGAACATATATGTAATTGTTTGAGACAAAGAATATAATGGATGTTGACAAAATTTCCCAGAACTTAAACTTTGAAAGTTAAGTTAGCAAAGCTGTCATTGAGTCATTATTTTAGGGTCTCATTTTTTCTGAGATGAACCTCTGAATTACATTTGAAAAAAACACTATATACTCTCAGCAATTAGATTTATTTCTTTCAGTTATTATCTAAGTTATTAGGCTCTAATTAAAGATCCTCTGGAATTACTAAAGGACCCACACAGAAGTACCATTAAATGAAACTGAATAAAAAATTACATAAAATTAGACACATGGTTTGGATATTAAAAAAATAACTTTGGTGTGGAGCAATAGAAATTCTCATACATTGCTGATGGGAGTGCAATATGGCATAGCCACTTTGGAAGAGAGCTTGGTAGTTTCTTACAAAACTCAACATACTCTTACCTTATGATCCAGTAATTGCCCTCCTTGATATTTATCCAAAGGAGCTGATAAATTATGTTCACACAGAAACCTACATATGAATGTTTATAGCAGCTTTATTCAGAACTGCCAAAACTTGGAAGCTAGCAAGATGGCCTTCAGTGGGTAAATGGATAAATAAACTGTGGTACATCCAGACAATGGAATATTATCTGCACTGATATGACATGAGCTATCAAACCATGAAAAGACATAAAGGAAACTTAAATACATATTATTAATTGAAAGAAGCCATTTTGAAAAGCTTATATACTTTATGATTCCAACTCTAAGGCATTCTGAGAAAGGCAGAACTATGGACACAGTAAAAATAGTAAGTTAGTTGCCAGGAGCTGAGGGAGTGGGGGAAGGGGAGGAATGAATAAGTGGAACACAGAGGATTTTTAGGACAGTGAAAATTCTCGATATGACTGTCACAATGATAGATAGATATCTGTATTTACCTAACCCATAGAATGTACAATACAAACAGTGAACCCTGGGATAAACCAGGGACTTTGTGTGGTTATGGTGTGCTGGTGTGGCTTCATCAGTTGCAACAAATGTACCACTCTGGTGAGTGATGTTGATAATAGAGAAGGCCAGAATGTGTGGGAGCAAACAGTATATGGGGAAATCTCTGTATCTTCCTCTTAATTTTCCTGTGAACCTAAAACTGCTCTAAATTTTTTCTTAAAAAAAAAATCAAGGTTCTCCTTACTGATAGATTGCGTAGTGCATTATAGTTTTTGCCCCAACATTCGTTCCTTCATAGTCAAGTCAATTGGACCTGGAATTCTCCTGGAGACTGGTTCTGGATTAAGAGGGGCCTTGTGCTCGAAACTGGTTCAGTTGGATTGAAGAGAGACTTACATCACCAAAATGGGAGGATGGGTTTTCTCTCTGGCTTGTAGCCTAATAGTCAACTTGTGACCACCTGGGAAACAAACCTTAGGAAGTCACAAGAATAAAGACTAAGACCAGTAATCAAAGGATTCCTACACTTTGGAAAATTGGTCTTGTTTCTGGAAGATTCTGACTCGGTTACATCTCTGGACAAAGGGTCAGGAACACCTCTGAATATTTTAGGCACTGTTGGGAATACAGAGATGAAGCAGAATTCTGTGAGGAGTTTCTCTAGAGAACAGTGACAATTGGTAACGGGTAATGAGAGGGGTGAAATTTACTCTATTTTTTGGATATAACCTCAGTCTAGGATATAGCTGACCAATACTAGTTCTATAATCTTGTACCAAATCATTTAACATAAAAGTATTTTCTTCATATGTTAAATTAAACTAACTAATACATATAACGCAAGGCCATACATACACACGGACCTTTTTGAGGAAATACAATAATAGTTAATATTTCTGAAAGACTTCCTGTGTGCCACGTACTGTGTTAAATACTGAATATGTAATTTCTAACTTAATCTTCATAGAAATCCCACAGGCTAGACATAATTACTCCCCTATTTTGCGGCTGAGAATACACTCAGAGATTTCAGCCACTTTTTTGAAGTCAGATAGGTTAAAAATGGTGAAGTCTGAAAAGTAATCTTAGATATCTTTCTAAATTCAAGCTCTCAACCAGGAGCTCTTATTATCTCCAAAATATAGCCATAGCTGGTATAAGTAGAGGACAAAGGCTATTTTATGAAGTGATGACTAAAGGAAAGACAGAAATTATTTAACTTTCATGAGATTAAAAACAAGTGTGCTAACCCAGGTAGAGTAACAGCAGGAGAGAAGTTGATAGACAATAGGATTGATTTTGAGGCAGAGGTCCTACAGACTAAAATGAATAGTAAAACAAACAAATAAATCTGTGAAATAATGTTTCTTTCTTAAGAAAAGAGTTCTCCAGTTAAGTATATTTGTTGTTGTTCAGTAGTTAAGTCATGTCCAACTCTTTGAGATCTCATGGACTACAGCATGTCAAGCTATAGTTAACCATATACCGTGTGCTGAATACTGCTTGGGACCATTAGTACAAAAGTGAATGGTCTCAACTCTTTCTTTTGACAACATAGAGAATTTCAATCTGCTATGACAAATGCTAAGATTGAGGTTCAAGCAGTGTGCAACCAGAACCCCAAGGAGAAGCCGCCGAGTGCTACCTATACATGAAGGCAAGCAAAAAAAGGTGTTCTGGTCTGGGCTGAAACATGAACTGAAAAGTGTTTTTTTTTTTTTTTTTCCTGGAGCTTCAATCAATAAGCAATACTTAGGTATCCCTTTTCCTTAAACAATTAATATATATTTTTAAATTTATATGTAATAATATTCACTCCTTTTGGTGCATAGTTCCATGAGTTTTGACAAATGCAGTCATATAGCCATCATAACAAGCAAAATGCAGAACAACTTAGTCACCTTGAAAAAGCTCTTGCCAACCACTACTCTCATCCCAAATAATCAAAACCAATCCCTTTTAATCCATCTATGCTACTATTCATTGTGCTAAAATCAAGAGATGTTTAAATCCCTACTCTTACGAAAAGTTATTGAAAGAAAACAAGAACTATACACATAGAACACTTAGTGAAAGATTTGGAAACCAATTAGAATCTTATAGCTACTACTAGAAATATCAAGCCATATTTGGTGCCATAGAGTTAACAAAAGCTTTTTACCTACATTATCCTATTTAATAAACCCTCACCAAGAAACCGCAAGTTAAATAAAATCAGTACAAAGAGATGACATAGTATGGTCTTCAAAATTTTGCAACAAAGATGACCCTCATAATGTGCCTGGAAAAGTCACCACTGGGTTTATAGATTTAGAAGTTCAAGAAGTCCCTTGAGAGTGAAGTCAGCTCTCATTCAGAGTAAAAGTAAGAAGGGTCGCATTTAGATATTTAAGGAAAATGTGTGAAATGTACAATCAAATCTCTGAGATTAACAAAGGTGAATGAAGAGCATCTTCATATTAGAGAAGGTTTCTATCTACAGAAAAATATGAGAAATGGGCAAGTGATGAACACAAATTTGTTTCTCCTAGGAAAGAAACCTCGCACTTTCCAGCCACTAGAGTGGCAAATGCACTTGCAATGTAGTGAGACTTCTTTCGGGTTTTCCAAAGCCCTGGGGAAATATTATACAGAGTGAAGTAAGCCAGAAAGAAAAACACCAATACAGTATACTAACACATATATATGGAATTTAGAAAGATGGCAATGATGACCCTGTATGCAAGACAGGGAAAGAGACACAGATGTGTATAACGGACTTTTGGACTCAGAGGGAGAGGGAGAGGGTGGGATGATTTGGGAGAATGACAGGCTAACATGTATACTATCATGTAAGAATTGAATCACCAGTCTATGTCTGACACAGGATGCAGCATGCTTGGGGCTGGTGCATGGGGATGACCCAGAGAGATGTTATGGGGAGGGAGGTGGGAGGGGGGTTCATGTTTGGGAACGCATGTAAGAATTAAAGATTTTAAAATTTAAAAAATAAAAAACTATAATAAAAAAATAAAAAAATAAAAAAAAACAAAAAACAAAACCGTTTCATTCTATTGCTCTAATGCTGCAACTTCTGGTCATGAGATCAGTTACTCAGTTACTCTGGCAGACTCAAGTATTCTGTCCTTGAAAAGGTAGAACAAGTACTATAAATGAAAGGGTGCTCTGGCCTGGACATGACTTTTAATTTAGCTTTCCTCTGGTCGGATCGGAGAAGGCAATGGTAACCCACTCCAGTCCTCTTGCCTGGAAAATCCCATGGGCGGTGGAGCCTGGTAGGCTGCAGTCCATGGGGTCGCGAAGAGCTGGACACAACTGAGCGACTTCACTTTCACTTTTTACTTTCATGCATTGGAGAAGGAAATGGCAACCCACTCCAGTGTTCTTGCCTGGAGAATCCCAGGGACAGCAGAGCCTGGTGGGCTGTGGTCTATGGGGTCACACACAGTCGGACACGACTGAAGCGACTTAGCAGCAGCAGCTGGTAGGATAATCCAATCTAGGTAAACTGACCCACAGCTGAGGGACAGAACTTAGTCAATGGGGATGCTTCAACACAGGCCATCCCATGAAGTACTACCTGAAGAGCCAGCCAGTTGCCCTCTCTGATAGCTTTGCTCATGTGTTTCATTTCCAGCAGCAGACATTATAAAAGAGAAGCATTCTCTGTCATTTGCCTATAATGAGATGAGCAATAAGTACTCTAACTTTGGCTTAAAAATGAAGCTCTTCTAACCAGAGCCCATACCCTTTCCTTAAGCCACACATCTCAGGCACAATGAGAACATACTGGTGACGTAATATCAGATGATTTTTCAGAGAAGGCACTTTTGGAAAAACACTGTTCATTAACTGCTGGCCGATGGCTTTAACAGACTATTAAGGAAATCCTGATTTTCTTAGTCTTTCTTTCCTTTGCAACATCTCTGTTATTCTTGAATTGAATTTATATTCCACACATGAAAATCCACATCAAAGAAACACTAAGGTGAATTCTTCCAGAGTCATGGAAATGTATACACCTTTCAGTGATAAGCATTTGATTATTAAAGGTATAAAAATATGACTGATAAAGAAACATGGCTTAGATGTCGAATAAATATTGTAGCTAAATTCTGAAAGTGCAACATCAAGAAAAAATGAAAGCTTTAGAAACTGATGCTCTGGAAAATATCCCTATTTTAAAATACTCAAAGGGTTGCTTAAGCTTTTTTGGGGGGAGGGGGCAGTTCTAATCTCCACAGGTGATCTACAGCCTGAACTAAACCTAAAGCCATCAGATTTCTGAAGTTCAAAACATTTCAAAATGGTCCTAGCCATAGATTTTTAAAGTGACAGTTCCTAATCGTGTTATTTTAAAAGATACACAACATACACTAGACTTTAAAAACACTATCCATATACTGAGAATATGAATTGATTGAATGATTACAAGAACTTAAGAATTTCTTGGGGCTAACAGTGAATATGTGATGAGTACAAGGGCTTAGGTTTAATTAATACTTCTGAAGAGTGACTTATCTTCAAAAGAGCCAAAATTTAAATATGATAGTTTATCAGATTATCTGGGGACATATTAATATCACCATTTATGAAATGACTAACTTTCATTTGGTACACAGAACCCAGGTCTCCCGCATTGCAGGCAGATTCTTTACCAGCTGAGCCACCAGGGAAACCCAAGAATACTGGAGTGGGTAGCCTATCCCTTCTCCAGTGGATCTTCCCAACCCAGGAATTGAACCAGGGTCTCCTTCATTGCAGGTGGATTCTTTAGCAGCTGATCTACCAGGGAAGCCCTAAAAAAAATATTATTCATTATTTTAACATCTAAGGTTTGTCCGGGGAGCAGCTGTATCCTTGACAGACACTCTCAAGATAGGATTTGGTATCAAGGTGAAAAGCCTGAGTTAGAGATATGTTCTGGGTTCAATTTCCTGTGGTTTAAAAGATTTCTTAGCAGGAGATCATGCATGACAACATGCCTCAGCCTAGCTGAGGCAAGAGCAACCTGCAGCACACCAGAACTGCTCCTAAATCCATCGGTTCCTTCCACCCGGAAAGGCCTAGTGCATTCTTCTACCTTTTAATCAAGTAGCGGCAGCACAAAAGATGGACACTTCTGATAAGGTCCCTTCCAGGTCTCTTTCTCTTTCAGGCCCACAGAGAAAAGATAAAATAGAAGCAAAAAGCAATGAATAGAGTTTGTGTTTGAGCCACTGCTAAATATCTCTCTGATTAGCAACAAGCTTCCTTTGGTATTTCTGTCTTAAACAGTTGCAGGGGCTGGAGTGTGAGTGTTACATAAGCTGCTGCTGCTAAGTCACTTCAGTCGTGCCCGACTCTGTGCGACCCCATAGACGGCAGCCCACCAGGGTCTCCCATCCCTGGGATTCTCCAGGCAAGAACACTGGAGTGGGTTGCCATTTCCTTCTCCAATGCATAAAAATGAAAGTGAAGTCGCTCAGTCATGCCCGACTCTCAGCGATCCCATGGACTGCAGCCCACCAGGCTCCTCCGTCCATGGGATTTTCCAGGCAAGAGTACTAGAGTGGGGTGCCATTGCCTTCTCCATTATGTAAGCTACCCCCATTTATTTCATTTATCTGTACATGTTTTGTTTAGAATAATGATGGACCACTTAGACACATAGAGAGACTCCAAAGAGGAAAAGTATATTATATATCATATCAATAAAATATATGCAGAATTAGTTATAATATATGTGAAGTTAAATATAAAGGAAAGAATAGCTTCTTAACATACACTTTAGTCTTCATGAGAAAATTATTTAACTCTATGACACAATGATTAATAGTTGAGTAAAATATGAAGTATTTACTATAAACTATCAATTTCTTTTTTTTTAACTAAGAGTATTTACAGTGTAAAGGCTCAAGAACATTCAACTGCCTTACATAACGCCATTAAAAAATATATTAGGTTATAAACAATCTGTAAATTATTTTATAAAAATTAAAAATTATAAGAGCAAGAAAGATCAAAGAATGCCAAACTAGAAATTACCTTTAAGTTATGAAAATTATAAAAACATGATTTTTGAAATTCCTGGGAGGCAATTTAACGTATGGGACCTAGGCCTCATTAACAGTCATGTCATCAATATATAGCATATAATTCTGTGTTTTGAGCAAGGTACATAATTTTATTCCTCTTTTTCAGTGAGATCAAAATGACTCTGCTTTAGAATTAAGACAATGGACTAGAGAATTAAGAGGATGATACTTTCTAACACCGCACACAAAAATAAACTCAAAATGGATTAAAGATCTAAATGTAAGATCAGAAACTATAAAACTCCTAGAGGAGAACATAGGCAAAACACTCTCCGACATACATCACAGCAGGATCCTCTATGATCCACCTCCCAGAATTCTGGAAATAAAAGCAAAAATAAACAAATGGGATCTAATTAAAATTAAAAGCTTCTGCACAACAAAGGAAAATATAAGCAAGGTGAAAAGACAGCCATCTGAATGGGAGAAAATAATAGCAAATGAAGCAACTGACAAACAACTAATCTCAAAAATATACAAGCAACTTCTGCAGCTCAACTCCAGAAAAATAAACGACCCAATCAAAAAATGGGCCAAAGAACTAAATAGACATTTCTCCAAAGAAGACATACGGATGGCTAACAAACACATGAAAAGATGCTCAACATCACTCATTATTAGAGAAATGCAAATCAAAACCACAATGAGGTACCACTTCACACCAGTCAGAATGGCTGCGATCCAAAAATCTGCAAGCAATAAATGCTGGAGAGGGTGTGGAGAAAAGGGAACCCTCCTACACTGTTGGTGGGAATGCAAACTAGTACAGCCACTATGGAGAACAGTGTGGAGATTCCTTAAAAAATTGCAAATAGAACTACCTTATGACCCAGCAATCCCACTTCTGGGCATACACACCGAGGAAACCAGAATTGAAAGAGACACATGTACCCCAATGTTCATCGCAGCACTGTTTATAATAGCCAGGACATGGAAACAACCTAGATGTCCATCAGCAGATGAATGGATAAGAAAGCTGTGGTACATATACACAATGGAGTATTACTCAGCCGTTAAAAAGAATTCATTTGAATCAGTTCTGATGAGATGGATGAAACTGGAGCCGATTATACAGAGTGAAGTAAGCCAGAAAGAAAAACACCAATACAGTATACTAACACATATATATGGAATTTAGGAAGATGGCAATGATGACCCTGTATGCAAGACAGGGAAAGAGACACAGATGTGTATAATGGACTTTTGGACTCAGAGGGAGAGGGAGAGGGTGGGATGATTTGGGAGAATGACATTCTAACATGTATACTATCATGTGAATTGAATCGCCAGTCTATGTCTGACGCAGGATGCAGCATGCTTGGGGCTGGTGCATGGGGATGACCCAGAAAGATGTTCTGGGGAGGTAGGTGGGAGGGGGGTTCATGTTTGGGAATGCATGTAAGAATTAAAGATTTTAAAATTTAAAAAATAAAAAACTAAAAATTAAAAAAAAAAAGAAAGAAAAAAAAATAAAAAATAAAATAAAAAAAAAGAGGATGATACTAAATTATGTTTAACCTAAAATAACACACAAAAATGTTTACAAATATTTTACAAAATGAAAACTGGTTTGAAATATCATTTTTAACCTTCTTTTCAAAAACAAAATTTATCTAAATTTATTGCAGCTATCACTCAGGTAATGAAGAATTTATTTTAAAAAGTATAAAAGGAAATCACAACGGTCTTGTGCTCATTAACATAATGCTGTCTAATTACAACTGATGAGGATAATCATGCCTTCCAAGTTGTAATATTTACTCTCTTTGGAAATAATTTCAAGAGTTCCACTGATTATTAGCAGGCAAAAAAAAAACCCAACAACTCAATGTTGGTTAATAGACTAAAAAATCTCTGTGCTTTAGCTTTACAGAAGTGGCTAGTATTGAGTATGGCCAACCATACTTTCAATAGTTTGCAGAGCAATTTATAAATGGTCCTTGAAATAACACATAAATTAGTGGCAACAGCAAATAAAATCATTTGTGAATGCACTATGTCTGAGGTATAGTGCGTTTTATATATATACATATTTTTATACACACACACTGGAGTTTAATATTGTATAACTGAAACATTTGCCAAGATAATTCCTGATGCATATCCATTTTTCTTTATTTACAATATTCATGCTGAATAAATAATGCTGTTAACAACCAAGATGTCTAACTACTTTTGTGAAGTACTTCAATATACAAGTAAGGGAAATAGGATGAAATGCTTATTGGTCCGTTTATTTTAGATACACTGATCCTCCTTCAACAGCATTAAGAAATATAAAATATTTGATAGTATAGGACTTCTTTATAGAAAAACACTCCTTTGCTAGATTATAGAATGTTATCCTGAGGTGCAAAGAAGAATCAAGCAAAAGTTACTAGGTTCTTATTAGACTGAAAAGCATAGACCTAAAGGTTATAGAAAACAAGAATATAAGCAATATACCGTTTTCATTCTTAAGGATCTTTACTCAAGCTAAGGCTATAAGTCGATATATACATAAATGGACTCTTAGTGGCTTATGGCAGTACATAGTAAGTGCCAGATGATTTATATAGAGTTGAGGAGAAAATGTGGCTTTCATGGGTAGATAAGGGAGGTCTTCATAGTGCCAGTGGGACTTCAGGGGTCTTGGCATGATGGATGGTATTTGTAAATTGCATGAGGGTCAGTGGTGAGCAAGAGAGCCTAAGGATGAAAGAGCATGAGATGAGTTCAGAGGGCAGTTAGCTGCAAAATTTTGGATGACACAGCTGGAGACATACAATTCAAAGCATTCAAAAGGATTTGAAGAGCAGTCCTCTTTTCAGAGGTGAAGAAACAGATCCAGAGAAGCTGTATGATTTGAGCAAGTAAGAGTCCTGGCCTTTCCAAATCATGGTCCACTGCCTTGAACTATTTACTTCTACTTCCCTCTTTCCTTTTGTTTGTTAAAAGATAAAATTATTTCATTTTGTGAAAATAATAATGTTAGGGAGTATAATGTAAAATCTTTCCATTTGGAGGAGGCATTCTGTTAAGATTGTAATGGTGATGGTACTAATGAAACAGATGATGGTGGAAGAGACATGGCGAAGGAAGACCTGGTGAATGGTGACAAGAGATGAAAGTGAAAAGCATTCAAGATGGCTCTGTGATTTCCCTCTCTGTATGTAGTGTATTTCTAGGAAAACAGTATAGATTACTTACTTAAAAAAAAGCAACAACAACATTAGCTATACATTAAATGTCAGCTCAAGGAATTCCCTGGTGGCACAGTGGATAAGAATATGCCTGCCAATGCAGGGGACACAGGTTTGATCCTTGGTCCGGGAAGATCCCACCTGCTGTGGAGCAACTAAGCCCATGTGCCACAACTACTGAACCTGTGCTCTAGAGCCTCCGAGCTGCAACAAGAGAAGCCACTGCAACGAGAAGCTCCCACACTGCAACTAGACTGTAGCCTCCGCTCACCGCAATTAGAGAACGCCAGAGTGCAGCCACGAAGACCCAGTGTAGCCAAAAAACAACAAAAAGAGTCAGCCCATTATACAGAAAAATTTATTCATTCTTTTCTACCTTAGATTTCAATGATTTTATTATGAAAACACAAATGGTGAAAATTAGCCCTCTTGTTCTAGGTATCATATAGTCCAGTCTTCATTAAACTACCTTGCTTGACTCAGAGCACCTTCATGTGAAGTCAGGTCCCTACATTGAAACACACAGAGTTTTCTAACAGATTTTTATTCATGGTCTCTTTTGACCAAACGGAAAGTATCCACCAGGTAATTTTAGCACCGTGTGCTCCCAGGACAGTGTTTGGCACATAGTATTAAACAGTTGCTTAGTACAAGGCTGTTAAAACAATGAAATCCTTTTTGTGAATTCAGTGCCATAGCCATACCTCACCTTATTCTATTCTCCCTGGGCAGAATATAATCACTTCAATCAGAACACTCATAAAAAAGAATCATTTGATTAATTCAACTTATGTTTTTTATGAAGTTTAAATCAAAATCATTTTGTTTGTTTCAAATCTGCATTTAAAAAACCCTTTCCAATAGAGTAGCCCACTTTATTGCCTTGGTAAATATAGAATGTTGAGTATAATTTTAATCTTTGCTAATGATTGGGGCCATTAAAAAGTTCTAGAATCATCATCTCAACAATTCTTTTTTGAGTTTATTGCTATGCATGCAGAAGGTTTAGGCCTTTGAATTTGTGAGGCACAGCTATGGCCTGCAGTGTGCCTTATGAAAATGGCTTTCAGGAATAAATTGACATTAAGAATGCATCCTACAGTGATGGGGCTTTTCCTTAGGATCTGCATAAAAGAACCCCAAGCTGGCTAATAAACAATTTCAGCTTATTCCCACTTTATCACTATCTGACCTCATGCATAACTAAATATGATCTAATTTTGTTACTTGTGAATTCAATTCACTTCTAAGTTCCACTCCTAATCAAATTTGTGAGTTAACTCTATCCTGAAAATGAGAAGAAAGGAAAAAAAAATATCTCTAAAATACTTCCCTCTGCCGCCCGCCCCCACCCCCCCCACACCTACCAAGAGAAATTGCTATTAAAGATAAAAATGGCACCCCACTCCAGTATTCTTGCCTGGGAAATCCCATGGACAGAGGAGCCTGGCAGGCTACAGTCCATGGGGGTCACAAAGAGTTGGCCACGACTGAACAACTTCACTTTCACTTCACTTGAAAACTACACAAAGGGACCTCCCTTACCTGGGGCATATAATTATTTATAAGATTACCTACCTTTCTTTCTCATTAACTGAAAAGCTTTTGTCAGATAACCTATATTATTTTCAACAAAGTATATAGAAAGAAAATTATTGTCTATTATTTTTTAGATATCCCTTTTTGGCTACTAAAAAATATAAATGCATTTATCTCACAAGGAAGCTTGAAACCTTGGGGCTATTTTTCCTGTATTAAAACATATTCTCATCACTTCTTCCTCTTCAATTAGTTTTTAGATTTATTCCTTGTGAAAGCATAAATAACTCCAGTTTGTCTTTGGCTGTAATGAGAAATCATAGTGTGGTGTATATCTTTTGTGATCTGTCAATCTGCTTATTGAAATATTTTTCATCTTTTCTTTGGAGTGTCCTTCATTGCCTCCTCTTTCCTGACTATAGTTTCTTGCCTCCTATGCATTCTTCAAAGGCTTAGCCCTTCTGTATTATTTGTTCAATTTCTCCCTTTCAGGAGCTTGGAACTGTCTTTGCTTCCCTCCTGCTATCATCTCCTTCTAAGAGTTCTGTTTTGAACTGTACATCTCACTTCACCATGCCCCTTTTGCCTAGAACAATAATCCAGCAGCAAGTGCATCAGTTATTTTACCAGGACTTTATGTTGTACCCGGTTCTATTCATCCCTTCAACTTTAATTTTTAAGTATTTTGAGGCAAAGATGGACTGTTCTGTATCTATTACTGCAAGTTGATGCTTTGTTGCCAGAGTTTATCAAACACGCAGCCCATGATGTGCTGTGTGCTTTGCTTAGTCGCTCAGTCATGTCCGACTCTTTGCGACACCATGGACTATAGCCTGCCAGGCTGGAGTGGGTTGCCATGTCCTCCTCCAGAGGATCTTCCCAAGCCAGGGATCGAACCCATATAGCAGGCGGATTCTTTACCAGCTGAGCTACAGGGAAACCCCACAGCTCATCATATGTAATGTAACTAACACCTTTTCACCCTGAAATATGAAAAACGCTTATAACAGAGTCTTTTCTCTGGTAGAGATACAGAGACATCATATATGCTTACTCAGACTGAGGTCAGGCAAGCTGGAATTGAAATCTAGGCTTTAAAACTCAATGGCTATATGACCTTGGGAAAATTAACATCTCTAAACCTCAGGTTGGGAAGATTGCTATGGGGAACCTTGCAGACCTGATAGATGAGAAAGTCTTGCAGCAGACTCACCACAGGGCAAGAACATAATAAACCCTCAATCCGTGTTCGCTGTTACTCCTGTTCTCATCTTCATCATGTCTATTACTGTTTACTCCTCTTGCAATTAATTCTCAGAACTTTATATAAACTGTGAACACAGCTCCTGCTGAATATTTATTGAATTATGTTATATCTTCCTTATTTTTCTATTGCTGAAAATACCTATTAAAAGATTCTACCCATATTGAATTGGAATTGTAAAGCTATTTTTAAAAAGCTGAAATTTTATCCCTATGTTTAGAGATATGATCACTGTTGCACTTTTACAGATATAAAAGTCAGTGATAACACTGAGGTGCACAGATTATTATAATTTCAAAATATAAGATCTTAATGGTATACAATGAGTAGAAGGATAATTTCATTTCTATTTATCAAAAGTAAGTTTATACTAGCTTCATATATTGTTAATAACCCATTCAAAAAACAGGTAAATAAAGGACTGATTGAAAAAATTTAAATGTCCTTACTATTGAAAGCCTTATAGTTAAATGTATATACACATTTTTACAAACATTTAAATTCTATGGTGTGGCAGTTTTATTTGCTTTAGAGTAAGTATTTTGCTTATAATATTTTAGAGTAATAAATAGGATCATAGGCTACCTATGAAATGTAACACAAAAAGTTAGAATTTAGATTCATACTTCATCCATATTTATTTAAATAAGCAATATGGTTGAAAAAATATTGATGTAAAATACAGTGTACCCTCTCAGGATAAGAAAGAAAAAGCAACCAATTTTAAATGGAGCTGATAAGGCACTCGTGGAAATAAAAATTGGTTTGACTTATATACATCTTCCCATGCATTGAGCAACTGCTCATTTTTTTTTAAGAAAAGCTAGCTCTTCTCACATGTATAAGACCATGTTTTAATTTTGATCAGAAATGTAAATGTCTTAAAATGTCTCAGGAAAAAACTGGAGTTTGTAAGCACATGGTTTATCACCGATAACTTACAAGAGTACTTTATCACTGGGTATAAAAACTGATTTCAAATTCATAGAATAATTTAGAGAAACTACTTTCTTAGCTCAACTAAGCTGCATTTAGGTTAATTTTGGTGATTACTTTTGAACGTGGTACTTGGTACCAAGTTAACTGTTGTAATTACTTTTGAACTTGGTACTTCCCTCTAGTGGTACTGTCATTTGGAGACAGTATTACATAAGTCTTATCTTGAACATGTCCAGTAAGTTCCTGGACAGCTTTCAAATGATTAATTATGGCTCCAGTGAATGTACAGTGCACTTTAAAAGTCACTCTTTTACACATGTCTGTATATGTGTAGAGAGATGCTAATGCTAAATGAGAAATAATCAGTGACAGATATTATGAGAACTATAATGTAGGAATAAAGTGTCTCACAGCTGCCCCACACTCATTAGCACTTAAATCAATGTAGATATAAAGTAGAATGAGAGAAGAGATTAAATATCAAGTGTTAACCCACCATTAAGTGATTTTTACTGCGAGATGAATCTTTCTTCTCATGATGACTCTATATAAATTCATTGAAAACAAAAGCACATAAGTGGCCCCTCTTGAAGGTATGTCTTACATTCCTGGTGACATTTCAATTATAATATGAAGCTTAAGAAAACAATTGATTTCTGAAGTTCTAATGATTGATCCCTGCACTCTGAAGTGATTCTGACTACTGTTTATAAATATTTTGCTTTAAAAAAAAATACACCACACTCCTACTAAACAGTTTTGCTTTCATAGAATGAACACACTTTTTCAAAATACTTCTCAAGCAGCTACTTAGTGCTCCTGACTTAGACTTCAGATTTACATTATAAGAGAAGGCCCATTCATCTGCTGATGGACATCTAGGTTGCTTCCATGTCCTGGCTATTGTAAACAGTGCTGCGATGAACATTGGGGTACACGTGTCTCTTTCAATTTATATACATCAACACTGCAAAGTGGAGAAACTTGATTCTGGGCTCCAGTAAATGGTTAAGAGAAACTCCACTAGTTGTTCTGCTGGTATCAATTTCTCATCATGTACAGTATTACACTGCCATTACTTTTTTTTTTTTTCTGGTGCCTGTTCATTTAGGCCATCTTTTGTAACCAAAGAATAGGATTGAATGTCAATTATATTTACGGGCAGAATGCAGGGAACTAAGCTGACAGGTATAGTTCTGGTACAGTATTTTGTATTTTTGTCATTGGAAAGCAATTATGACTCACCCTCCTGAGTTTGGAGAAGGCAATAGCAACCGACTCCAGTACTCTTGCCTGGAAAATCCCATGGACGGAAGAGGCTGGTGGGCTGCAGTCCATGGGGTCGTGAAGAGTCGGACACGACTAACCGACTTCACTTTCACTTTTCAGTTTCATGCATTGGAGAAAGAAAGGGCAACCCACTCCAGTGTTCTTGCCTGAAGAATCCCAGGGATGGTGGAGCCTGGTGGGCTGCCGTCTATGGGGTCGCACAGAGTCAGACACGACTGAAGCGACTTAGCAGCAGCAGCAGCAGCTCCTGAGTTCAGGGGTGGGGCACAGTGAACAACAACTGAGGAGGTAAAGCCAGAGACACATTTAGCAAAAGGAGGGGTAGGAACCCATCATGTGTATCTTCTTTCACTGACCCACTGCAGCTCACTTAATTTAGGTGTGATTTTTGTACTACATAACGCTTGATGTGGCAAATACACTTTTGATCTATTGGGGAAGTTACACAACATACTACCTGGTAAGTGATATTTACTGATCATTTCATTGGCTATAATTGTCTTAGTTGTTTTATTACCTCCACAGATATCCCATAATAAATGCACTATTAGTAGCCTTTCATAAATAAAGGAACTAAAACGTGCAGAAATAAAGCACCTTCCCCAGCAACATGTAGTTAATCCTGGGACTGGAAGCCAGATTCATCTGACTGTGTCCTCTAACGCTAAAAGTACACAGGGCTTAGAGTTGTCCTGAACTGTGTCAAACCCAATGTCTACGTTTCTAGGACATACATTTGGTAACACTCACACTTACTAATCTGAAGTGGAATGAATAGATTCCATAACCTAGTTTGTAGAATGCTCTAAATATAAGGGATGAATGAAATAATTTATAATACAACAGTATCTATTTAAGTTTAAAGTCCTTTTGAATGTGTAAATGTTTCCGTGGTCCCATGAGAGGGCTTATGGAAGAAGTCAGATACTGGCACCTATGCGTGTAGACTCCCCTTTAATGTGGACATTTCCAAATGCCAACTTAATGCTGATGACTTGTATGGAATATTGAGTACTAGGAGTGGCATCACTATCCAAGACCTAATAAAGGTCCTAGTTGTGAACACTGTCACTTCATTCCTGAAAAATTCACCAACTATGAAAACTATGCTTCCCCTTACTCAAAAAAAAAAGCCTCTCATATAATACCTACTTTATGTTAATTTGCAAAATGGACTTAGCCTCTAGGTGCATGTTACTATAAACAGGGTTTTCACCTACTGGAATGTCCAGGGGCTTTAGAAGGGACTGTTCATACATTAATATCTCAATGAATCTGGTCTCTTATCTGTAACTATTATTACAATGCCCACTTCTCAAGACAACCACCAAAACTGCCTGCCTGGTTCAAGTGAAAGACTGTATTCAAACTGTAAACAGAACAACCTCAGATGAGAATTTTAAGATTAAATGAGAAGATGTATGCACAGATCTCAGTGCAGTATGTTTGCACACAGTGAGCACTGACTAAAGCGGTAACTATTACTAGACACTGAAAACTCAAAATCTAAACAGAATTACTCTAAGGAAACTTATATCAACAGCTCAAACACAATTGTAACATGTATAGCTTAAAGCTGATAAGCCTATTTGTGACACTTAAGTGATTTCAATTAAAAAAAAAAATGTGCACCCGTGGCTGATTCATGTTGATGTATGGCAAAAACCATCACAATATTGTAAAGTAATTAGCCTTCAATTAAAATAAATAAATAAATTTTAAAAATTAAGAATTAATGTGGAAACTGAGTGAGTGAAGTCGCTCAGTCGTGTCCGACTCTTTGCGACTCCATGGACTGTAGCCCACCAGGCTCCTTCATCCATGGGATTCTCCAGGCAAGAATACTGGAGTGGGTTGTCATTTCCTTCTCCAGAGGATCTTCCCAACCCAGGGACTGAACCCAGGTCTCCTGCATGGCAGGCAGATGCTTTAACCTCTGAGTTCACTTTAATTATTTCACACAATACAAATGTTTGCATTTATATACATCTTATTAGCCACATGATAGATGCAGATTTCCTCTAAAACAATCATATTAATGATTTAACAAAAAAATGCTTCATTAAAAAATAAATAAAATGCTTCATTATTCATGTTTCACAACACTCATCCAATCTATTCAAATTTAACTGTCACTCAAAGCTCAGTCCTTTTTCATGGTTATAAATTGCATTTCAGAACTTTGTGCCTTTATGCTGCCAATAAGTCATATTTTATAATCTGGCATATAATGAAGGATAGTGAACAATGTTAATTACAAGGTCAGTTCAGTGTCAAAGCAGAAATTCACTGAATAGTATTTTCAGGAAAGTAGCTAGACTCTATTATATTTAAACTCTACCATAGTGAATATTCTGTATCAGACTCAATTCATGAGGGAAAAACATTTAAGTTATATGGCTAAGTGCCTTTCCCCCCTGAAATAATGTTAATAATTGAAGGCCTTCAAAATTTTATCCTGTAAATTTCAGATATGATTAAATGTTGACTTTTTAAAGGCTGGAGATGTCAAATACTTAAAATTATATTTTCATCTTAATTTAATGACTAAAACATACTCATGCTGTTTAATAGACCTAACCCCAAATTTCTAAATCTGTCTGATTGTTCTATCTGGAAAATATTAAATTTAATAAAGGAGAGTGTAGAAAAGTTTATTCTGGAGTACTTAAATGACATTTTCTTTGAAATGTCAATGTTCACAGTATTTTCAAAATAAATTTATTTAAAAATTATTTTATTACAGTCAGTAATATGCCAGAAGATGACAGATATGAAATTAACCTCTATCTAAAACCATAATTCCATAGTCCTTATTAAGTCAACTGAAGGAAAGAAGATGAGGATAATCAAAAGGATCAAAGCTGTTTTTAAGGCAAAAGTTTAAAATTAATGATTTCCTTCATTTTTAGTAGCAGATTATTCACATAGACTTAAGTGGGGTTTTTAAGATGAAACACCATCGGTATTGACCTCTTTGTGTCTCAGTTTCCTAATCTAAAGGGAAGGGTATATAGGTAGAGGACCACGGGGATCTATTTCAGCTTTTGCAGTCTATGGTATTTATAACTGCATTTTAATCAAGGGATTTATTCTTATTCCCATCTAGTAGGACATGCTTTGTCCCTTGCCCTGAGAGAGTCAGGGACCCAAAATTGTATCCAGGTCTCCAGTTAGAATTTACTTCATTTAATCTCACCCATTTCTTGGCATAGCTGTACTTTCTCTCGTACTTTTTCATATTAGGGGGAAATTTCTCATTTCACCTCGTCACTTCAAACCCTCCACTTGAGTAATACCATGAAACGGCAGGTAAAAATAGGCCATGAAATAGGGGGAAATATTTATTCAGAGCCTAGGCAAAGCTGAATCCTTTCCCCTTGTGTCAAATCTTATATCTACCATTAGAACAAAACAGATCTGCTTAGGGAAACGGAGAAGACATCTTCCCCAAACTCTGCAGAAATCCTTGAGAAGGCAGGAAAATCAGCTTGAACTAATATTTGATAACGGTACATGTCCCATTTGGGGACACTGCTGAGGGAATGCATTTAAAGAGGTACTATTTGATTTAAATCCCTTCTGGTCTGATCCCAAAGTAATAGGCTCCATGTTCCTCAGTAGATGGGACTGTAAAGCTTTTTGAACAGGATGATTTATAGGTGACCTAAATAACTATATCTGATTGTTAAAGATTAGCAAAAAGAGCTAGTATCACCAGGAATGGAGGGTTATGCCCTTGGCTTTGGGGACTTCTAAAGTAGTAGAAAGGGCAATAGGTTGGGTATTAGTCAGGGTTCTTCAGAGAAACATAACCAGTGAGATAAAAATAAATCAATTATAAGGAATCAGTTCGTACAGTTATAGAGGCTAAGTCCCAAGGTCTGCAGGGTGAGTCAGCAAGCTGGAGGCCCAGGAGCCAACAAGAGAGTTCCAGTCTGAAGGCTGGCAGGCTCAAGACTCAGGAAGAGCTGATGTTTCAGTTCAAGTTTAAAGGCAAGAAAATTGAAACGTCCCATTTCAATGTTCTGGTTAGGTGGCACTCAGGCAGATGGAATCCTCCCATACTCAGAAGAAGGTCTGTCTTTTTGTTCTATTCACACCTTCAAATTACTGACAAGGTCCACCCATATTAAGAAAAACTATCTGCTTTACTTGGTCTACCTAGTCATGTGTTAATCTCATCCAGAAATACCCTCACAGACACACTCGAGAAAACTTTCGACCACATATCTAGGCACACTGTGGGCTAGTCAAGCTGACACATAAAATTAACCATCAGAGGAAGTGATGACAAATCACAAAAGCAGTAATAGTAGGTGCAAACTAAACAGCAGTATCATGAGAATAGACTGTCTAAAGTCCCTTTGAATTCCAGAGATAATACTGAGTTTGATGCCCTAATCCAGATGACTCAAGTCAGATGACCTGCCTTGGAGGGAAAATGTGATGCCCTCCTCCTCAACTGCCTAACTTAGAAAGCAGTTTGTGTAGTGAAATGATGAAGGATGGACTGCGACCAGAAACAAAGAAACGGTAACTCCTGGGGTCCAAGCAAGATACTAGTCAGCTTTCTGTTTTATTTTAGATGTTGAATACTTAAATGGTCTTTGCTCTGTAGTTTCATAATTGCAAAATTGGAAATACCTTCTAAGTCCAATAAGGTAGGATTGCTTCAACAAACACTGGCATGAATACAAGACAGTACTATCCAGCCACTTAAAAATGTGGAAAAGGAAACTTAAGAGCAAAGAAGAATATCTGAGCTGCAGAAACTTCTCTTATAGTGATAGTGCTCTAAATTCTCTTGGGTAAAATGCAACACATTAATTAGGCAACAGGATTACAAAACTCGATTGCCACAGGTTAAGATGCTAAAAAATAAGATCAAGAACAAACACTAGCTTAAAAGAGAGAAAAGGCAAGTGTCAGGTCCTAATGACAGTTACTAAGTGTAATAAAGTGACCAACACTGACAGGAAAATGGGTTGATGAGACTAATGGAATAACAGAGAGAAGAAGGCAGGCCATTCATTGCCACGGAACTGAAGAGGGACACATTCATTCAAAGGTTAGATTTTTATCTTTGCTGCAAGTTTTATAGTTGTATCCTCTCATTTTTAAAAAATAAAAATATAATGTTGATATTGATAGTCTGAAACTCTTTACTCCAACCTTTTTTCCCCATGTATAGTTATTTTAAGACACTTTTTGATTAAATGAGGTTTCTATTTGTTTTAAAGAACACACCCAAGCCTGTTAGAACAGACTTTATGTTGTAAATTAAACACATTACAAAGTAACATGAACCATGTCATTCCATTTTCATGAAAATATGGTTTTAAATCCACATGTCCATACATGGAAAAAAAGATTTAGGAAATGTTTAACATGGAGACATACTAAAACGTTACAAGTGATTTTCTCTGGAAAGTGATATTAACAGAGAGATTTGTTTCTTCTCTGTGCTTTTATATATTCCTCAAAAACTTTCATGAGCCGATATAATTTTCACATTGTAACAAAAGTGGCATTAACTTGTGAAGTTTCAGATTGTTTCAGCCTGTCATTTTCTACTCAGTTTTCAGGCCCTCTCCCTCTAAACTCAAACTGCCTGAGAAATGTCAACAGCTACAATACATCTGTTGGCATTGAGACTGTATACACCCAGTATCTTCTTATGATATGTATTTCTTTTGTATTAAAACTTCTATATAGAGTAGGAGCACTGATACTTGATCTCGTCCCTAAACTCTTGCTGAATATGCAGTACGCAAGTTAATCATGGAGATATCCAACAGTGCCATGTATCAAGAACTTATAAAAATGGGAAATTTGTTTGATACTTTTATTTCCTAGGGTGAGAAAGAAAATTAGAGCAAGGTAGAATAACTGGCATAAAAATAGCTACTGTCATGCAAAATTTATTAAAGAAAATGTGATGTGGAAATTATCAAATCACAGAATATTAGAGCTGGAAGAGAGTCATTTTACAGATTCAAACATTTAAAAAAAATAGAGAGAAAAATGGATTTCTCTGCTGTTCCATGAATAAGCAGACTTCATGGAAATATCTGCTCCTGTTTTCTTCCTTTCAACCTTTTCAGAGCACTTAGTTTGTGCCAGGCACTGAGAATATGCTGGGGAGTGAGAGGCAAATAAAGCAGGCAACAATCTTGCTCTCAGGCAGGTTGTAGTCTAGTGGGTGACAGTGATAAATCAGAAGTGATAATAAGTTATTTTTTTGGTTAAGTGCCAAAAGAGGAAATTATAAAATACATGGGGCACCTGACATAACAGGTAGCAGAATGTAATTTTCCTAGTATATGTTGATAGTCCTGCCCCTCTGCCTATTTTGTTTCTGTTGTTTTCAATATAAATTCTTAAACATGGCTTAAAATATTTTGGTTTTAGGCTGACCAAGGCAAATCCTTGATAAATATATCCAAATAACACCAATAACATCAACACTTAATCAATTGATATTACTTTTCCAATATTGCAACTTGGGTCTTATCCTGTTTCATGTGTTCTGAGATCAAGACTTGTGCATTTTCAAAACTCATTTTGTCAATCAAAATTTCATTTACTTCTCCCTGATTGGCTAAGGCTGATTTATTTGGTGCTATTCTCAACTCATTCTTATATTCTCTGGGGAGAAAAACTGAACATTGCATTGTAGAATAGTATGTGGAACTATGCAACATGTTACAAAACAATTTTTTTCATAGATTTATCCCATGAAAGTTTCCTTTGACAATGCAAATAGAAACCAAAATGCAAAGTGTAGAAAGATAGGGATAGGGCTTCCCCGGTGGCCCAGTGGTAAAGAATCTGCCCATCAATGCAGGAGACACAGATTCTAACCCTGGTCCGGGAAGATCCCACACGCCATGGAGAAACTAAGCCTATGCACCACAACTACTGAGCTTGTGCTGTAGAGTCCAGGAGCCACAGCTCCTAAAGCCTGCACTCCCTAGAGCCTCTTCTGCCAACAAGAGAAGCCACTGCAACGAGAAGCTCATGCACTGCAACTAGATACTAGTCTCTGCTTGTCGCAACTACAGAAAAGCCCGTGTGCAGCAATGAAGACTCAGCAGAGCCAAAAAGAAATAATTATTTTTAAAATCTTAAAAAAAGAAATATGGAGATAAAAGCTGATCACTGGGACGACCTTGAGGGATGGGATGGGGAGGGAGATGACACATGTACACTCATGGCTGATTCATGTCAATGTATGGCAAAAACGACTACAACATTGTAAAGTAATTAGCCTCCGATGAAAATAAATAAATTAATTTTTAAAAATACTAAAAAAAAAGCTGATTCTGGGATCACGTAGTTCCCATATTAAAAAGAATGAGAGATATACTACCTACTTAAATCCAACTGAAGGTAGTTTTCCTTCTGCCATCATACAAACAATAAGCGATAACCGATTTTGAAGTCAGAAAACCTAGATATTCAGTTTTTGTATTTAAAATAAAAGAAGTTCTACCAATTTTTGGCAAACACAACTACTCATGTTGTTCTCTTCATTGAGTCTGTAAGTGGTGACAGTACATTTTCTGCCTCTTTTCCCAGGCTGTAGAATTTATCCACTGAAGAAGTGGCTAATGGCTTCAGTTCCACATGGCTAAATCCCCTGGAGAAAAAGCATAATACCGCATGCAAAATTTTACTGTAGTCGCAAAAATGGCATTCTACTTCCTTTTAAAATTTTTGTTTCAGGTGCTTAGGTAAATCTGGTGGTAAAATGTTTACCATTTACAATTCTGACAAGAATGATCCTAGTTTATAAAATTGTTACTACTCATGACAGGAAAAGAGGCAAACAATATCATATCAAACACTGGAGGAAGAAAATGACCATCTCCCAGAGCACTGAAAATCCAAGCCAGATCGCTCAACTTCAACTGCACAAGTAAATATGAAGGTCATTCTACACACAATGGCCAAATAAATGCCAAGGATCTACAATCAACTGTTCATGTTTATATTGTGAATAATGCTGATTATATGTCATAGCTAGTATGTACACCAAATCAATAAATAATTTTAAAGATCCATTGGACAGCCCAGTAAGGTACTACTTCCACACACGTGCACCATCTAATAAAAATCTTGGGACATGTATATATATAAGGGGTAGAGAAAATACATTTTCAAAGACAGGAATTCACCCCATATTTTATTTTTATCTGGGCAGAAACACATGTTCCCATCTTTTCTTTTCTCCATTCCTTTCTCTAAAGATAAATGGGCCCGCTCCTTTAAACAATCTGTTTATAAGAGCTATAGCTTCTGAGAATTGAGTAAAATACACCAAGTAATATTTTTAAAATATATGCACCCCTTTGTTAAGGAGATAAGCCAAGCCTTTCTTTAGGTTCATACAGAAATTAATGGTTGCAACCCTGAATTAGTTTTGTGACAATCTGAGAGTAGCAGTGATTATCTATAGCTTTACTATTTTTGTTATGACAGGTTCCTATTCAGTCAAACTAGTTATTTGGGCCTATATTCTTCTTGGGATAAGCCTGAATATCATCTAAATGCAGGACTTGCCACCACCCAAGACATTCTTTCTCTTTGGTTATCATATTGAGAGTCATCTGCATAATCTGGAATCTAGCGTTAATTTTTGCTCATGCTTCTCATCCTCCATCAGCTCAGACCTCTTTACAACAGTTTATTTTGCTCTTCAGGGTTCTCTGCTGGCTCAGTGGTAAAAAATTCTCCTGCCAATGCAGGAGATGTGGGTTCGATTCCCGGATCAGGAAGATCTCCTGGAGAAGGAAAAGGCAACCCATTCCAGTATTCTTGCCTGGGAAATCCCAGGGACAGAGGAACCTGGCCAGCTACAGTCCATGAGGTCACAAAAGAGTCAGGCACGACTGAAGGACTAAACAATAATAACAGTAACATTCTGTTTTTCAGCTTCCCTATCTCTGTGGCAAAGCTATCTCCTGGCAACTTAATCACCAATAAGCTTTCTTTTATTTGAAACCTCAATGCAATTTTGCCCAATGACAGTGTCGTACATTTATTATACAATCTAGAATTTTATTATAGATGGCAATAAATTATTCTCTCATTAAGCTACACATTTTTTCTTTGGCAAACAAATTTTACATATCTCCAGGGCAGAAACAATATATTTGATTAACTGACTCATTGGCACAGAAAACAACTATTATTGAGCTTTAATCATGGGCCAGATAGTGTACTATACCTTGAAAACAGAGATGGCAAAGAAACACTCTTGACTTTCAACGCTCTTGACTATCCTTGTAACTGAATCCAATAATTGCTAGAAGAGACTTACTAAAGAATGTTCTAGATCAATGGTTCTCACACTTTAGTATGTACTGAATATCACCTAGAGGGCTGGTTAAAATGCAGACCACTGTTTCTGACCCAGCAGATCTGAAATGACACCTGAAGATCTATAGTTCTAACTCCCAGGTTCTGCTGATGTTCTGGCCTGGGAAGAGTGATTTAGAGAAGAGCAAGGTGATCACGGAACGTGCAAAGACACAATGGAGGAGGGTGCCTATTGGACTCAGGGAGCAGTGGGAAAGGGTATATGCTAGGTTTAGAGGATGTGCGGGGGTTAAATGTGATGTGGTAGCCAGTGACAGACACATTTTAATAGATCTTGTGCGGCTTCCCTGGTGGCCCAGGGGTTAAGAATCTGCCTTGCAGTGCAGGGGACTCAGGTTCGATCCTTGGTTGGGGAACTAAGATCCCACATGCCACAACTAAGACCTAAGGCTACCAAATAAATAAATAAAACAGATCTCAGATGCCATGCTAAGAAATGTGGATTTTAGAATCATGAAGCACCATCAGAAATTTGTAAAGAGGGGAGGGATGTGATCAAACTGGGCTTTTATTTTTTAGAAAGAAAATTATTAGACTATTAGAGTGGAAGATATACAGAGGTTTGTATCATGTTGATACTCAGAGCTATAAAATGAAAATTATTTTGTTGTTTCAACACCAAGGGCTAGATATTATGCTTCTCCTGTATGGTCTGCCCTGGATTTCCTCAGCTGAACAGTTTTAACAATTCTCCTTGAGAAAGCATAACCTCCTTACCTAGTGGCCAGGAGTTACCTGGTGGCCCACTTCAAGTAACACCAACATTTATATTCATGTTTCATAGACTCCTCAGACTGTTGTAGCAGGAAGAACACATGTGATTTTATTGATCATGAATTTGAAGGCTGGATTAAGTGAACTGAGGTAACCTAACTAGTTAGTATCAGAGCTAAGACTAAAATTCAACTAGCCAAATATTCTGTTTGTTACCATAAAAATGCATATAAATCAGTTTAAGTTTTTAAGTAATTACAACATGAACAGTTATGATCAAGTTTGCACCTGGACAGGCAATTATAACTAAGTCACAACTGCAATAATATCTACTTTGAGATATATTTGTTTTCAGAGATGTTAAAAACAACACACATCTTAGAAGCAATGAAATACTGTAAATATTAATACAGGGTGTCTTTCCAGTGTTTCGATTTTGTTCATGTGAGAGATGGAAGATGGCATGTCTGTGATGAATCATCTCTTGCCACATCCTATTGACAGGCAACAAAGCATCTTGCAATTTAAGAAATCACCTTTCAGTACCTTCTAAACCAGAGGAGCTCAGCCATAGCCCAAAAGACTGCTATAAGAGCCAGACTACGCTGGAGGTGTTGGCTATTTTTTCTTTACTCTTCTGTATTTCCTTCCCTCCTTCCATTTGACAAGCAATTCCTGCAAATGCTTAGGAATTTATTCAGTCAGATGTCAGTTTCCAACCATAGTTACAGCTTTGAGGCTAATTATCAAAGGCTGACCTTGTGCCCTCATTCCTACCTCTCAAAAATAAATCACTTTATTACATGAACATCTGTTTCAATGTGTTTTTCTTTAGTGAATCCAAATAAAACAATTAAATTTTTCATTAAAGTGTTATTATTAATTTATTAAGGCTTCTGATAATTTACTGTTTTATCTGGCTTTTGCTGAAAATGTGGATATTAAACAGAAACTATCTTCTTTTTTAGATTGTACAAATGTGTCAACATTCTGTTGGCTAAATTGTAAGTTAATCCAAAAGACATATTTATATTTATGTAGGAAGCAGCTATAACTTTCAGCCACAACACTTTAACATAGAATAAGAAGTACAACATTTTTATTTATTTTTAGCCTCAACAGACAATGCATCTATTAAATATGTTAATATCATGGGCATAACAATTGAAAATGTGTTTAATTGCTCAACCTTGGGGATTGGATAATCTATATCAGATTTCTATGGGTGTTTCATGTCTCTGAATTATTATTCAGGCTCTCTGATGGGAGCCTGTGCCTCTAGTCTCTCTCTTCTTTTATCTCTCCTATGTAATCCCTCTGAAATAGATCTTTGAGTATATCAATATATCTTTTCTCAGTCTAAGCTTGTCAGTTTCTCCAAATTGCTTCTCTTTGACCTCATCACTTCATCCACCTTATGGTTCTCCTTATATGTCCAATAATGTGAGATTTCTTGATATTTTCAGGACAGGTCATGCTATTTTTTGCTTTCAAAGTTACTCAAGCTGTTGTCCCACCTTTTGACCTTCTTCCTCTATATTGGCAAGATTCTACTCCAATTCCCAGATGAGCTCATATGCCACCATCTCTGTTAGACTTCTCTAACACTTTCACAAATTTTATTGTACCTATCTTGGAGTACTATAATGACTTTAACGTGGCCCTTCCCAACCAGACCAAGCATGTACCATTTGCAAGACATAAAACACAGTAAATACTCAACAAATGTTGTTTAACTAATGCATGAACGACAGCATCTGTACAGTGATGTTTTCAGGGCCTCATCTCTGATTATCATGGTAACACACTACAACAAAGTTTTGATGTATGCTTCCAATGCAAATGCCTGTGTCAAAGTCAACTATGAGTTTCAAAATGCTAAATCCAGCAGCAATTCTTTTGTGTTTGTGTCACTTAATTTTTCAGTAGCATTTGACACTGTCAATCCCTATATTTTGAAGCACTTTTTTCATTTAGTTTCAGGACATCTGGTTTTCTTTATATATCATAGTTACTGCTTCCTAGTCTCCTCTGACTGTCTCTTTCCCCTCCCTTTCTTTGAAAAGTATGATCAATTCTCAGCCTCTTTTCCCAAGCTCTCTTCCCAGGAGACCTCATTCAATCCCATATCTTTAACATCTCTCTCTTGACCTTCAGACTAATCTATCCAGCTTCTTTACCAGCATCTCCAATTGGATGTCTAATGAGTCCTTGAAAATAATCATGGTCAAAATAAAACTCTTGATTTCATCTCTCCCTGCACTTTACTCTTCCTCCACAGTTTTTCTCCATTTTCCCTAGAAATAGCTTTCAGATTGTTTTCATACTGCATATCTAATCCATTGCAGCAAATCTATCATCTCTGCTTTTCAAATGTATCCTAAATCTACACTCTCTTACTGACTCCCACCATTCCATCCTACTCTGAGCCATCACCATCTTTCATATGGACTATTAGAGTGGTATCCCATGTCATCTTCTTACATCACTATTGCCCTTTCAGTCTAATCTCTACTTGTGTGTGCTCAGTCACTCAGTCGTGTTCAACTCTTTGAAACCCCATGGACTGTAGCCCACCAGGTTCCTTTGTCCATGGAATTTTCCAGGCAAGAGTACTGGAGTGGGTTGCCATTTCCTACTCCAGGGGATCTTTCTGACCTAGGGATTGAACCCAGGTCTCCTGTGTCTCTTGCACTGACAGGCAGATTCTTTACCACTGTGCCATCTGGGAAGCCCAAACTCTACTCAGCTACAAGAAATCTCTTTGAAGAAAATACATCAGATCACTTCATTCTCCAGCTCTAAATTCTCCAGTGATATCCCACAAATCTCAGAGAAGGAATTAGATTCCACATCATGCACTGTAAATTATGCATAATCTGGCCCTTGCCCAATCTCTGACTTCTTCCCTCCTCATCCTCCCCTTACAATAGGATCCATGATATTTCTTGGACAAGCCAAGTCTCTCCTTAGCTCAGTGCCCTTGTCGTTGCTGTTTCCTCTGCCTAAAACATTTTTCCCAAGTATTCACCAGGCTAATTGCTTTAAATAACTCTTATCTCTTCTTAAGTATTGCCTCCCAGAGAAGCTATGTCTTCCTACTCCATCTAAACTACCCACCTTCAATATCATGTTATATCTCCTTAATCAGCTTTTTTACCCCAAGATGTATCACTATTTGAAATCACATGTGTAAATATGTAATAAATGTAACAAGTAAACATGTTAATAAATGTAACAATAAATAAACTTATTTATTGTATGGCTGTCTACTAGGATGCAAATTCCATGAGGGTAGGCATTTAATTTTGTTGACTCTTATATCCTTAGTACCTGCATATAATGTGTACTTGGTAAATGTGTATCGAAGGAATAAACACACTGAATGGATCCAAATTATTACACTGTGGCGTATGGATAATTTTGAGCCAAAGACATTTGAGAATCAACAGATGCAGAAAGATGCCTTTTCTGTTCTCCCCTTTCTACCCCAAAGCAGAACCTTCCAAATGAATTCAACTTATTATAAATCTCTCTTTAAGGGAGGCATCACATAGCAGGGGAAAGGATGGCTCCTATCACCAGAGAGGAGAAGCTGGCAAAGGAATGAGAAATTGTATAAACAGACCTCACTAAAACAAACCTTACTTTCTATTAGCTCCACCCATAAGTTTCTGTCATTTTCCATCATTTATTTTCACTTGAAATTTTAACCCACTCCCCTTGTTAAGATAGTATATAAGCTCTACATTCCAACAGCTTCTTGAGCTACATTTTCTGTGAGCTCCAGTGTACATACATGAATAAAGTTTGTGTTTTCTCTTGCTAATCCGTCATTTGTCAGTTTACTTCACAGGCTCCCAAGTACTGAACTTAAGAGGGGAGAGGAAAAATGTTTCCTCTTTGACAACATAAATGAATGCATCAGTGAATGGATAGCTTGGGTAATTTTCCTCATCCTTCTAAGCCTCACGCTATTTTTCTTTTTATTGATCGCACCATCAATGCCAGGCAAGAAATGGAATTTCTGAAAAGTAAGGGTATTAGAAATGTTAAAAGGCTACCATAGAAAGAAGCCATGTTGAGAAATGGTTCACATGATCTTCATTGATCTCACTGTTAAGCTAAACAGTTGGCAGGGTCAGGATGCAGAGTGGAGATACCCTTCTGCACAAGGTCCCAGTGATGTGATCAAAAGATGCCAAAAGACACATAAAAAGAATAGACATTCCTTTGATATTAGTAAAGGTTATCACTTACTCCAGTCTCATGACAGAGCCCAGAACCCAGCAGGGGCCCCCTCATAGAAAACATGCTTGTCTCAACTTCAGGTTGCCACCAAAGTGGCCAGCTACCAAAATACAATCCAATCACATGAAGATATACTCAGATCCTTCATAAATACCCCTACCACCAATCACATGCTTTTTAACCCCCCTAAAACTATTCTGAAAAAGTGAAAGTCATTCAGTTGTGTCTGACTCTTTGTGACCCATGGACTCTACAGTCCATGGAATTCTCCAGGTAAGAATATTGAAGTGGGTAGCCGTTCCCTTCTTCAGGGGATCTTCCCAACCCAGAGATCGAGTCCAGGTCTCCCACATTGCAGGCAGATTGTTTGCCAACTGAGCCACCAGGGAAGCCCAAAATTCTTCCAACCAACATTAAATCACTTCTAAACAAATCTAGCACGAATTCTTTTTTTTTTTTTTTCAAACCTATCAGGTTATGATCTACCTTTATCTCAGTTCTTACTCTTCTAAATCAGTGTAGAAGCCTGCCTGCAGGCCACTTTAATTCCAACCTAAGAAGGTGTCTATTGAATGCAGGAGGAGAAGGGGACGACAGGATGTGATGGTTGGATGGCATCACCGACTCAATGGACATGAGTATGAGTAAACTCCAGGAGCTGGTGATGGGCAGGGAGGCCTGGTGTGCTGCAGTCCATGGGGTTGCAAAGAGTCGGACACGACTGAGCAACTGAACTGAACTAAACTGAAGAAAGTGCCTTGGTCAGAGAAGATCTGTAACTAATAAGTTAGTCTGGAGGTGAGGGTGGGGGAATTATTTGTATAAGAGTCCTCCATATGGGCCTAGAAGGATTATTACCAGAGGAAAAGAGAGTAATAACTTGCTATTACTGGCTAGAGCCCAGGCAACCAGAGAGGCTGGGAAAACAGAATCTCAGAAAGTATGGAAGACCTAGTCCAAATGCAGAAACTGATGCCTTTCTCAGGGTTCTCAAGGTAAAGATGGACATCAGTGTCTGGTTGGCTTACATCTCTGAGACCTAAGTGAGATATGGGACAATCCAGACTTATTAGGAAGTTGCATTTTCTCATGTCAAACTCACTTATGAATTTATAATTGTAAAACAGTCTATTTTTTGATTATCCATGGTACTTTGAATCCTAGGCTAGTAGATTTCTGCCATTTATAAGCCCGTGCCTCTCTGACTTTTGGAGGCTTCCCGCCACATTACACCCAGGTATAACAACAACAAAGTATGTTTTTATGAGCCAGGGAAGGATCAGTATGGCACAAAATTTACACAGTAAAGCTTACTGTTTTACTTCATTAAACACTGATTATTGAGGTTGATGATCTGTTCTATAGCTTTCCCCCAAACCTGTGTTATTGTTTTATCAATTCTGTAAAGAGTATAGTCCAAACACTGAAGCTGGCAGCCCTTATCCTTTCTCATGATTCTAAAGGTAACAGGGAGTACCAGGCTACAGAGCAAACAGGATATAACTCTCTAAGTATTGCTCAAGTTCCAGTAATTCTGGTGCTCCCAGTAAATACTGGGCCAGGCCCAGGAAACTTTGCAGTCTATGTGCCCCTCGAGAAATGGTTCTCAAAGAGTGGTTCCTTGACCAGCAACAGCAGCATTACTTGGGAACTTGTTAGAAAAGCAAATTCTTAGGTTTCTACCCACAGTTACCTTATCAGAAACTCTAGGAATGGGGCCCAGTAATCAGTGCTTGAACAAGCCCTCCAGTTCATTTTGATGCAGGCTAAAGTGTGAAAAACATTCCATTATAGTGTTAAAAGTCAAAGCAATTTAAGCAGGTTGTAACAAGTTCTGTGACCTCTAACACTGAGAATTGCCAAGGAGACAAAGGAGCCCGGTGGGCTTCAGTCCATGGGATTGCAAGAGCTGGACACAACTTAGCGACTAAACCACCACCACCACCACCTGAGAGCTAAGGCCATTCCATTTGCATGGGAATACTATGTATATTGAACTGTATCAGCTTCACAGCATAGCCTTTCCTAAAGTTTGAGCCCCTGGTGCTATATTAAGTTAATCTTGGTCTTAGAACTGAAATTGGGGAAAAACAGACTGGATTTCCTCGAGTAAAGATTCCATGACTCAGTATCTCCTTACATGATGAACACTCTCCCCATGTAGTTTTAGCAGCTCCCATGTCCCCTCATCTTCCAATCCCATCTCTTTCCCATTGGCCTTGTCCACAGTGATGTGGAACTACCCTACTTTCGTTGTGCATTTACCAAACCCTATACCAGGGAAATGCACAGTGAGAAGGTCTTTGTCCACCAAAGCCTAGTCTTTGCCTTAACCATTCCTGACTCACTTCTATTCATGCATCTTTAGGAAAAACTGTTCCTTCTCCCTGACTCAACCTTCCTTTCTCTGATTTTTCATTTGGTGGCTGATTCTGAAGCCCTGGTCACTTATCACATTCTGTGCTCACCCCTTTCGGAGCACAGTATTCTAATTATTTGATTTCACACCTGATTCTCCTGAACTAGGAGCTTCTGAAAGGCTGTGTCTTTCGTCTCTCTCTGTTACCAGCTTTTGGTCAATTCCTATCTACAATAAAGACTTGATAATATTTGATTAATGAATGAAGGAAAACCAGACAATGGATTGTAAGGAGACAAAAAAGTATTCTGCAATAAATGTCTTTTGAATCTCAACATGTTTGTGAGCATACAAAGGGACATAATTTAAAATGAATTTGCCTGGAGTTTTGTAACTTCTTCCACTCTTGATTTCACTTTGTAATCAAAACCCTAAGCTGCTTGTTTCCACTTAACCTTACCAAACTCATACAAATTCAGGTGGCAATGTCTCCAATTGCCAGAGTTACTCAGAATTGTACACTGATCCTCCAAGGTGCTTAATGAGCCACCTTGGCTGATTAACAACCACCTACAAGATTGATGGGCATGAAATGAATTTTAATAGCAATCAAACCCTTGCCTC
Source organism: Ovis canadensis (assembly GCF_042477335.2). NCBI lineage: Eukaryota > Metazoa > Chordata > Mammalia > Artiodactyla > Bovidae > Ovis > Ovis canadensis. The sequence continues at coordinate 32,722,836 of NC_091727.1, forward strand.
TCTGATTTACAGACCTATCACTGTTATGGAACAAACCAAATTTCAGGTATTCTGACTGCTCAGAATCAAGCTGCAGTCCGATTATGGCATGTTGGAGTTTGAGGTCAATGCTACAAACATATCTAGCAAACTGGGTAGAGAAAGAGGCCTGGAAATATGAATGTTCAGTTCAGTTCAGTTGCTCAGTCGTGTCCGACTCTTTGCAACCCCATGAATTGCAGCACACCAGGCCTCCCTGTCCATCACCAACTCTCGGAGTTCACTCAGATTCACATCCATCGAGTCCATGATGCCATCCAGCCATCTCATTCTCTGTTGGCCCCTTCTCCTCCTGCCCCCAATCCCTCCCAGCATCAGAGTCTTTTCTAATGAGTCAACTCTTCGCATGAGGTGGCCAAAGTACTGGAGTTTCAGCTTTAGCATCATTCCTTCCAAAGAAATCCCAGGGCTGATCTCCTTCAGAATGGACTGGTTAGTTAGAATTAATGATCTGCACAGAAGGATGTGTGGCTTGGGCAGTGGGTTCTCTTTGTCAAGCATGGATATAAAATGACTGTTCTATCCCCAATTGCAATATGTATCCATGGTAGTTATGTGCAATGCATCTGAAAATAATAATTTGATAAATAATGAATAAGCCAAGGAAGTGTGGCATTCACAAAGAAACATTTTATCTGTTGATTCTTCATCAGGGCAGACCTGAGCATTCACATTTATAGTACAAAAACTAAAAGAGAGGTCTCGGATTTAAAAGGCCCTTCATCTTGGTGCTGCTGAGTGCTCTCCCTGCAACTGGTGGACTCTTCGTATTTCTGATGTCTCCGCCTGCATGTGATGGCACTGACTCCTTACCTTAAGAAACAAGTCTCTTGCTCTTCTCTCATTTTATTTCCATTGTGTGGAGACTATAGACAGGAAGTTAGGGGATGACTAAAGATTTCTCACTAAATGACAGGATTAGTTGATATCACTCAGTCATGTTCAACTCTTTTGCAACCCCATGGACTGTAGCCCACCAGGCTCCTCTGTCCATGGATTCTCCAGGCAAGAATACTGGAGTGGGCTACCATTCCCTTATCAAGGGGATCTTCCTGACCCAGTGATCAAACCTGGATCTCCTGCTTTGCAGGCAGATTCTTTATGGTCTCAGCCACCAAAAACAGATAGGATTAACCAGCTCTATAATGTTTGCTCTACACACTTTCTTTTTCAAATAAGGTTTTCCAAAAATGATCTAATATATCATTTCACTTTTATTCAAAAGGGAGAATGACATTCTAACATGTATACTATCATGTGAATTGAATCGCCAGTCTATGTCTGACACAGGATGCAGCATGCTTGGGGCTGGTGCATGGGGATGACCCAGAAAGATGTTATGGGGAGGGAGGTGGGAGGGGGGTTCATGTTTGAGAATGCATGTAAGAATTAAAGATTTTAAAATTTAAAAAAATAAATAAATAAATAAATAAAAGGAAAAAAAAAAATAAAAAAAAAAAACAAAATGCAATAGAAGTATAATTGTAAAGTGAGGGAAGTCCCTGGATAGAATCTAAAAGGGGAACCTGTTATCAATACAGGCCAAGAGAAAAAGACAGAATCGGAAGGCAAAGATGTGCTGAAGCCTTGAAAGTGCACTGACAACAGTGGGACATTTGAGGAAGAAAAGGAATGAGTGGCTTGTATTTTAAGCTTTTTCAAACATTTCTGTCCAACCATCCAAAGAAAGGGATAAATGTGGATATAAGGAAGTGGGAAAATCTTGAGACAGTTCAAGCATGGGCTGGAAAAGAATCTCCAGACATGGAGCATTTCAGAAGGGAGTAAGTTTATTAAAACAAAGAACAGAGATAAAGTGGGCACTGCAAGCTCAGCAGGCCGACCTCCTGACAGACTAGGGTGAGCTGACACTTTTGTGGGTTAGTAGTCAACCTTATGATAAAGAAAATTCCTGCTAGAAGGCTGGCATTAGGTGATTGGTTAGGGTGCTATAGGGTGATTACTGGAGTGGCCATTTTTGCCTAATTTGGGGTCAGGAAGTTTACTGGTGATGATCAGGGGGGCTTTTGGCAATGGTTACAAAGGGGCTCAGTTAACTTCACAGGTGACCTTGGTTCTGGGCTCCACTTCTGTGGCCTTGGTGCAATGCCTCACACCTGTGGCCTGGGAGCAGGACTCAACAGAAAAGAGAAGTTGACTTCATGGTGGACTAGAGAGCAGTGGCCTAGGGTTCTGCATTTGTTCCGTGATTCCAATCTTGAGGCTCCTTCCTTGGCAAGTCAGGATAATTTTAATGATCCCGTAACTACCTTTCTTATCTTTTTTCCATGTTCCTTTAATCTACTGGGCAAAACTGCAGAAAAGGGCTTTTGGAAATTCAGGCTTATCCAAGTCACTTGCCAGTGTATAAAAGCAAAGGGCCTACTTGTCTATACATTTAGATACATATGGCCTAGGCTAAAACCCTGGTTCTCAAAGCAAGATGAGATAAAGACCAGCAGAATCAGCATTGCCAAGGAACTGAGGGATGTGTCAGGAGCACAAATTCTAATCCCAACCCAGACCTACAGGACCAGCAACTATGAAGATGCGGCCCAGTGAGCTGTGGTACAATGGGCCCTTTGGGTGACGCTGAGGAAGCATGAGACGCACTGGCCTACCAGTGATTCTCAACTGGTATGGCCATCCTTCAGCTGGGACTTGTTTTTAAATAAAGTGTATAGAATTTGGGTCTTCACCCATGGACACTGAGCTAATAGGTTTGGGATGAAGGTAAGGCATTGACAGCTTTTACTGAACCAGTCAGATAACTCGGAAAGGGATATACGAACTTCACTTAGAGAAAGGTGGAGCACAGGATGAACCTTAGGGATATACGAACTTCACTTAGAGAAAGGTAGAGCACAGTATCGGAACCTCTACAGGTTACTAGGTTGGCCCAAAAGTTCATTCGGGTTTTGTGACAGATTATGGAAAAACCTGAGCAAACTTTTTGGCCAGTATGGCCAACATGCAATAGCCTATAGCTGTCTCCCTTCCTCCTGTCTCTCCTTTAATCTCTGTCTTGTTTACAGACATGCCACTCACTCTAACACCTCTCTACCGTGGCTGGGACCCTTCCCTGCCTGATCCACCACCCAACTTTCTCCTTGCCTATCCAACTTGGACTCCTCCTTCACATTTTATGAAAGCTCTCCTCAAAGCACATTCTCTCTACTCTTTTTCTCCTCCAATACACTGTTCAAACTAGTCTACCTGTACAAGTAAGGTCTTTGGAAAGACCAGGATTATTCACGTATTCATTCAACAATTATTTACCTGTCATCTGTTTTGTTCAAGGGACTACGTTAAGCCTTGGGTATATACTGGCGAACAAAATGGACACAGTTCCTGCCCTAATGGAGCTTGAAGACTAGATACGAACCATAATGGCAACACTTACTGGCTGTGTGCTCTTGGACAAGTTACTTAATCTCTCTGAGTCTCAGTATTATGAGCTGTAAATTGATGCTGATACCTCCAACTTTACAGAGCTATGTCAAAGATTAAGTAGCAAGAGTAAGAAGCAAAGGATGGAATGCCCCTTACACAGTAGGCCTTCAACAAACAGTAGCTGTTATTAGATTACTTCTCTCACTCCATTTGAATGGCTTTACGTATTTATCCTTCACTGGCCTTGTTTCCTGAGATCTCTTCTTCACCTCTGAGTTGTCTGTCCTTGTTACAGTGCCTACAACATAACTAACATATTGTAATTCCTCTATAAATGTTTCTGAGTAAATACACTGCACTTTGCCAGACAAGTTCTGTTCTCTGATGTGAACCACTTTGTTCTCCCCTAAAAAATAAGGCAAAACTACTCAGATGAATTTCAATGATGAATTCTGTATTATGGCTATTTAGGGAATGCACTTCTAATGAGAATTTTTCTTCTTATATTGAACACTATGAAATTAAGATAACTGTATCCAAGTAAATGTCCTGTCACTACCTTTAACCATGTGAAAATCTACTTTCCAAAAGCACTGAAGGAAAGTAGTGAAGATGCATTGACCTTGAGGAAAAATACAGCTACTGGTCCTCATATAGGACATGCCTTGTTTTATATTGGTTCAGATAAAAGGCCCATTTGTTCGGTGTGTACAGATAACACATGCATACAGGAAAGAGGGAATCCTAAAGCTAGTTAGCTGAATTTTGTTTGAAATATTAACATAGGTGAAGAACAGGTCAGCTAACTTCTGTGAGATGGTACGTAAAGAAGAGTTAGATCTATTTGAAAAATTCAGATGTTATACAGATACCATATACAGAATGTATAAACTTTGATAAAACTTTTTACTGTGCTCCTACTAAATGTCTGAAAGTGAACTGAACCATGGAAATGCCTAACAGAACCATACTAATATTAATGTGTTTCATTGCTCGGTCCTGTCCGACTCTTTGTGACCCCATGGACTGTATATTAATAGCTTCAATGTATTAAGCAGTTAGGATGCAACAGGTATTATACAAAGTGCTTACCATGAATTATGTTTATTTATTCTTCACAATACCTCCAAGAAGTTGGCACTATCAGCATCCCAAATTAAGGAAAAGGAAAGTAAAGTTTAAAAATATTAAATTTCTCCCAAGTCACACAGATAAGAAATAGGAAAGCAATGACATGAACTAAGGGTGAATGAAGGTAGAGTTAGTTTCAGTGACCCTGCTGAACTGACTCTGACAAAGGGCTCAGTACTCAGAAGAGTCACATGTAAAAGTGATCAATTTATTTTCTAAAATTTAAACCTTAGTAAAACTATTGGTTAAGTTTACATAGGGTAGACCCCAAAGTGAAAGTGTTAGTTGCTCAGTTATGTCTGACTCTTTGCCCCCCCTGGACTGTGGCCCACCAGGCTCTCTGTTCATGGAATTCTCCAGGCAAGAATATTGGAGTGGGCTGCCATTTTGTTCTCCAGGGGACTTTTCCAACCCAGGGATCAAATTCAAGTCTCCTGCATTGCAGGTAGATTCTTTTTTATATTCTGAGCCCCCCCGATACAGATGAGACCCTAAGGGGGAGCTCATTTCTGTTTCATATCAGAGTAATTTGGAAGGAATGATGCTAAAGCTGAAACTCCAGTACTTTGGCCACATCATGCAAAGAGTTGACTCATTGGAAAAGACTCTGATGCTGGGAGGGATTGGGGGCAGGAGGAGAAGGGGACGACAGAGGATGAGATGGCTGGATGGCATTACTGACTCAATGGACGTGAGTCTGAATGAACTCCGGGAGTTGGTGATGGACAGGGAGGCCTGGTGTGCTGCGATTCATGGGGTCGCAAAGAGCTGGACACGACTGAGCGACTGAACTGAACTGAACTGAAAATGAAGGTATAATTTTTCATTCATCAGTTTGACAAATTTCTCTAGAACATGTGTTGTGTGCAATCATGGTCTGTGTTTCTGTCGACCCAGTGGTGAGAAAAATATGCCCACTGTCTGGTGGGTGAGACAGATAACAATCAAACACTAACACAAACAACATGGAATTACAAATTGAAATAAGGAATATGAGAGGAAAGTAAAGGGTACCAAGAAATCATGTTGCAAGAGGACCTGATCTGAATTGATAGCGGGGGATCCAGAAAAATTTTCCCAAGATGGTAACAACCACAGGAGTTCTGACAGTGAGCAGGAAGTATGACATATGTATAGGGGCTTAGGGGTGGTGGTGCAGATTGTGAACAGAGTTCCTAACAGAGGGAGTAAGATGTGCAAAGTCAAAAGAGATCATGGCACTGTATTTAGAAGAATCTTACCAAATACAGTTAGTGTGGTTGGAGTAGAAAAAAGTAAAAAGAAAGAAGTAGTGAAAGATAATACTGCAAACGTAGCAGAAAAAAGAGCATGGTGGGCCTTGAAGAGCATGTTAAGGCCATGAGTACTAAGACTCCTTTGAAGTAGAATATATAGTGACAAAATTTGCACTTAAAAACAAAACAAACCCCCAAAACAGCGTTCTGGCTAGAGAGAGAGCAGGCTGGTGGGGAGGGGCAGATTCCTTTCAATTCCACTAATTAAGAGAGTTGGGCTTCCCAGGTGGAACTAGTGGTAAAGAACCTGCCTGCCATTGTAGGAGAAATAAGAGATGCTGGTTTGATCCCTGGGTCGGGAAGATTCCCTGGAAGAGGGCATGACAACCTACTCAGGTATCCTTGCCTGGAGAATCCCATGGACAGAGGAGCCTGGTGGGCTATGACCCATGGGATGGCAAAGAGTCAGAAACAACCAAAGTGACTTAGCACACAACATACACAATTAAAAGATTATTGTGGTCATCACAGAGAGAAATGATGGCAGCTTATCCTAGATAATGAGGGACATAGACATAGAGGAAAACTGTAGAGATATTGAAGAAGGTTAAATCAGTGGGATCTGACAAGGCAACTGAAGGACAGTAAAGAGGAATCAGATATAAATCCCAGACTTTGAGCCTGCTTAACTGACTGGTGACATTCACCAGGATAGGGCAAAGTGGATTTGTGTCATGTTTGAAGGACAAGATCGTAAGTTCAATTTGGTGTTTGTTGAGTTTGTGCTGCCTTCAACAGTGGCAATGTCAATTAGGCAGATGGGCATCTAAGACCAGCATTTGGGGCAGAATTCAGGGCAGCAAAGTATATTTTAAAGGCTTTGCAGGAAAGTTTGTCATTTAAATCCAAAGCATTAATGAGATCACCTAGGAACAGGAGACAAAGCAAAAAACGAAGGGAAACAGTCATCCTTCTTTAGTACATTGTGTAGTGAATCAGAAATTCACTGTTAAACTTTGTGCCCACATATATTTTTCTTAATTTTTATTGGAGTATAGTTGCTTTACAACGTTGTATTAGTTTCTGCTATACAGCAAAGTGAATCCACTATATGTATAAAATATATCCCCTCTTTTTTGGACTTCCTTCCCATTTATGTAACCACATAGAAATAAGTAGAGCTCTCTGTGCTATACAGTAGGTTCTTGTTATCTGTTTTATACACTGTAGTGTATATATGTCAATCCTAATCCCTCAATTTATCCAACCCACCCTCACCCCCAGTATCCCTATGTCTGTTCTCTACAGCTGTATCTCTATTTCTGCTTTGCAAATAAGTTCATCTGTATCACTTTTCTACATTCCACATACAAGCAATATTATACAATATTTGTTTTTTCTCTTTCTGACTTCCAAGAAAGCAACTGGTAAGGGATTAATCTCCAAAATATACACACAACTCATGCAGCTCAATTAAAAAAAATCAAAAAATGAGTGAAAGACCTAAATAAACATTTCTCCAAAAACACTTAAAGATGGCCAAGAAACACATGAAAGGATGCTCCACATCACTAATTACTAAATAAATGCAAATCAAAGCTACAATGAGGTACCAGCTCATACCAGTCAGAACGGCCATCATCATAAAAAATCCACAAACAACAAATGCTAGAGAGGGTGTGGAGAAAAGACAACCCTCTTTCACTGTTGGTGGGAATGTATATTGGTACAGCCACTATGGAGAACAATATGGAGGTTCCTTAAAAAACTGAAAACAGAACTACCATATGACCTGGCAATTCCACTTCTGGGCATATGCTGGGAGAAAACCATAATTCAAAAAGATAACATGTACCCCAGTGTTCACTGAAGCACTATTTACAATAGCCAGGACATGGAAGCAACCTAAATGTTCATCAACAGAAGAATGCATAAAGAGGATGTGAGATATATATATATATATATATATATATATATATATATGGGATATTACTTAGATTATTTAATTTTAAATTAGAAAACCAATCTAACCACCCATGGTATAGACGAAGAGAACTAAAACCTTGAAAGTTTGGTTCATTTGCTAAGCTATAAGTAGAACTGGGACAGGAACACAGATCTTCTGAACTGTAGCTTCATTCTCTGACTTCTACAGCAGTGTTTCTCAAAATGTTATCCCGGGGACCACAGCATCAGCATCACCTACACACCTGTTAAAAATGTAAATACTTGGACCCCATCCCAGATCTACTCAATAAGAAGCACTAGGATTGGGCTCAGCAGCCCTTCTGGTCGATTTCATGCTCACACGGTTCTGAGTGCAATCCCTCGCCTGAGTCGCGGTCATCCAAGTGATGTGTTCACACCCATAGGCAGAGAGGGTGCCGGGAAAATGGGAGGCTGTTCTTGTCTATGTGCTAGAGATGATCTTATAAACTAGACCCTCTTGAACTCAACAGAAGCTGTAGAAAGCCTTGGTACAAGTGTTTTACAATCCAACACTTATGCATGCTGTATCTGTGCTTTGCAAAAGGGACAGACAGTGGCTCTGGGGAAAATGGCATTAGCAATCCAAGCTGAACAGGTAAAATAGTCTAAGACACAGGGGGCAAAAGATGATTTGGTAGAACTTGACAGAGAAGGTATTTTTAATGATCAATTTCAGCTTAATAGATATAAACAGCGACTTTCAAGGCTCAAACACCCACACTCCCATCTTTAGAACAATGTTAGCAATTCTGTATACTTGACATATAAACCTCTGTTGCAAATTACCCTCCAGCCGTGAGATTTATAACCAATGGTTTCTGGTGCTTTGTTTCTTTGAAATATGTAACCTTACCCAGATGTTTATATCTGGGTCTTAAAATCTAATGGAACAGTTCACTTGACGTGTTAGCACAATTAAGGAACTCTTCCTTAATGGGGGAAGAGGGGCAAATTGATATGTTTAATTTTCAAAACCAGACTGTTTTCTGCTCTATAACAGTCTATCAGCTAGAAACGTCTATTAACTGTCTCTTCTGTAGTTCATGTGTACAAGGATAAGTTGTGGTTTTAATGAACTTCGGAACATTCCGGGATTATAAGCTAGAAGCTGAATCAGAGTTTAATTTATATTTAGGACACTTTTAGTTTCTTATACTTACTGTCATCCTACTTTAATCATAATTATATTAAAAGATAACTCTTTAAACGGAATATTTAATTAATAAAGACACATCCATTTCTTGCCCAGTATACATGCATCTACACATATAAGCTTAATCTATTTGTATGACTAGGATTCATAAATTCTATTATACTGGGTAAAAATGATATCAGCTTCTATCTAATAATTCAAGAAATTCCTCCTTTGTGACATATAGGCTCTCAACAGAATTCTGATAAATACACTTTCTTTAATATTCAAACATAACAAAATACATTGTCTTTGTTAAATCACCGAAATACTGAAAGAACTGTACCATTAGTGTTTGAAGTACCTTTGAAAGTATTTCTAATTTCTCTTCCTCTTTGAATATGCTACTCAAAGGAACAAGGCATTTATTCAAACTACTTTCATAGTAAGATGATGACTGGACAATAATGAAAAGCTGAGTATTTGTAATTGTGCTGCTCAAGAAAGGTAGTTATGTACATTGCTTATCCCTTCAGTAAAAAGAAAGATCATTCATTTTCTTTTAGATGTATTCACTACCATCCAATGCAAAATATGCATAGAAAATAGACCATTCACAAGTACAGTAACTGCATAGCAATTTCCTTTTAACTTTCTACATGGATATACATTTCTGAGTGCATTAATTTCACTGTAAAAGAAATAACACTGTATGATTAAAAAGAAAACTAGGTACTGAAAACTAGGTGAAGATACTTTGCATACTACAGTTAAGAAGGAAATGTTTGATAATGCTTGCTTATAAAATGTGTAGACGTACTCCTTGGAAATATATTTTGTGACTGCCTAGAGATGGGCTGAAGAGAAAAAGAATATAATGAAAGGGCATTTTATATGTTTATAATTTTCTTTTACATGCCTCTAACTTAAAAATAAATATCCAATCTTTTTAATAGATTCAGTTTGCTGCACAAAAGCATGAATTAAATACTAATGAGTTAGAATATAATTTTGAAAAGTGAAGTATATTCCTAACAGCAAGCTCATCAATGGACTTTTACATTCTTCTGATAAATGCAAAGCACTACTTCTCTGAACATAGCTTTTTATGGTTACTTTTTCAAAATAACTACATCATTCAAAACTACTGAGTTGCCTGTAAAACCCAAATTGCTTGAACATTAGTTCTGGAGAAATTTTCACGATGCCTTTAAACTCTGAGTGTCAATTTCAACATTTAAGTTCTAAAGCCTACGGGTGGTATTTATCACCTTCCAACACTCACATTCATCATGTAGAGAAAATATGTTTAAGAAAGGGGAAAAAATGAAATAGGAACTCAGAGTTTAAAATATTCTTTCTTATAATCAGTGTAGTTCCTCTTTATGTAAGGTCCTTTGAGTTGCCAATTGGAAAGACATCAGGATTGAGAGAGGACCCAAATCTTTATGACAAATGATCAAGCACAGGGTGTGGAAGAAAAAAACTGAAACTCAACGTAATATTTAGCTTAATCATGCTGGTAGTTTAATCACAACTAAGGCTCTCCAACCTCAGCAATTTAGCCAAAACTTAACTAACAAAGAAATTTATAGGTTGCTGTGGACATGCAAAAGAGCTGTTTCTTTCTTTTCTTTCCTATACTAAACTTTCCATTTGCCTTTCAAGCTAATGCATCAGCTATGATTTTAGTTAAATTATGAGATTTGTCTGCTGTGCTGTGTGCTGTACTTAGTTTCTCAGTCGTTTCTGACTCTTTGTGACCCCATGGACTGTAGCCCACCAGGCTCCTCTGTCCATGGGGGTTCTCCAGGCAAATATACTGGAGTGGGTTGTCATGTCCTTCTCCAGGGGATCTTCCCAATCCAGGGATTGAACCCAGGTCTCTCACATTGCAGGTGGATTTTTTTACCATCTGAACTATGGTTTTAGTTAAATTATGAGATCTGTTTGCAGGGAAACACTTTTGCCTGCAAATCAAAGTACACATACTGACAGTTCTCAGATCTTCTTCAACACTGTTTGATTAGGTTGCTAGAAAGAGGCAAAGCATCATGCATTCATTTCAACAAAATTTTATAGAGTCATCAAATAAAAGTTCATTTTATGATGAAATCATAACACCAAAAAAAAAGTGGTTGCCAACGCTTGATGCCTCTTAAAATCTGAAAATAGTAGTGGCCAATTTGACATTCAGAAAAGTAATAACTGATGTTCCCTGAACGCTTCATGACTTTAAAATGACAATCCTACCACCTAATGCCAGCCCCCTCCTCACTTAAAAGGGATCATAACCATTGATTTATGATTAAATTCTGATGCATCAATGACAAAAGGGGAAAATGAAGAGTTATGGTCACTAATAATAATTATATCCTGAAAGCTTGCCATAAGGAAGTCCTGAATCAGTGTTATTGCTGAGTCTAGGGTTAACTTAAAAATTAGGTGGGAGATTGATAGTTCTTACAGGAAATGTTATGTCTAAGTTTATTTTCTTGGTTTCTAATTTTGAGCCCAACGGTTGGGGCCCTTTTAAAGGTTCAGTTGAGTTCACTTCAGTTCAGTCGCTCAGTCATGTCCAACTCTTTGTGACCCCATGAATCGCAGCACGCCAGGCCTCCTTGTCCATCACCAACTCCTGGAGTTTACCCAAACTCATGTCCATCGAGTCAGTGATGCCATCCAGCCATCTCATCCTCTGTCATCCCCTTCTCCTCCTGCCCCCAATCCCTCCCAGCATCAGGGTCTTTTCCAATGAGTCAGCTCTTCGCATGAGGTGGCCAAGTACTGGAGTTTCAGCTTCAACATCAGTCCTTCCAATGAACACCCAGGACTGATCTTCAGAATGGACTGGTTGGATCTCCTTGCAGTCCAAGGGACTCTCAAGAGTCTTCTCCAACAACACAGTTCAAAAGCATCAATTCTTTGGTGCTCAGCCTTCTTCACAGTCCAACTCTCACATCCATACATGACCACAGGAAAAACCATAGCCTTGACTAGATGGACCTTTGTTGGCAAAGTAATGTCTCTGCTTTTGAATATGCTATCTAGTTTGGTCATAATTTTCCTTCCAAGGAGTAAGTGTCTTTTAATTTCATGGCTGCAGTCACCATCTGCAGTGATTTTGGAGCCCCCAAAATAAAGTCTGACAGTGTTTCCACTGTTTCCCCATCTATTTCCCATGAAATGATGGGACCAGATGCCATGATCTTCGTTTTCTGAATGTTGAGCTTTAAACCAACTTTTTCACTCTCCTCTTTCACTTTCATCAAGAGGCTTTTTAGTTCCTCTTCACTTTCTGACATAAGGGTTAGACATCAGCAAATGGCTGCAGTGACAAAGAGTTATTAAGTTATAACACAACACTTTTCTTTTCAAACGCTATCTAGATGGTGAAAAGAAGAATCCCTTCTATCTTCTCGTCCTCATTTTTTTAAAGACATATATTTGTTCCCAGAAATCTTTTAGTCACTTTAAGTTGGCTTTGCCCCACCTTATACTTTACCCTTGCTCTTCTCTTCTAGATCTCAGTGACATTTAGGTCAGAGAAGTCCTTACCACTGCAGAGTTCTAACAATGGTAGAGAGGGGTGTGGGGGGATAAAGGAGATTTGGCCGAAGGGTACAAACTTTCAGTTAAAAGGTAAGTTCTGGGGATCTAAGTTGCAGCATGGTGACTACAGTTAACAATACTGTGCTGTATACTTGAAAGTTGCTATGAGAGTAGAACTTTAATGGTTTTGCTATAAGAACAACAATTATGTGAGGTGAAGGATTTTAACTTTATTGTGGTAAATGTTTTACAATATATACATGTGTATATATACACTGTACACATGAAGTGGATACGACATATGCTTTTTCCTATTTTGGTTTTTATTTATTCATTTTCCCATGTTTATTGAGACAGAATTGACATCAATTCTGACAGAATTGATAAAAATCAAAATAGGAAAAAGCATATGTCATATCAACTTCATAGAACTGAGAGATCAATAGCGATCATGGTTATTAAGGTTCATTTTAAATGCCAGAGAAATATAAACTATAAAAAATGGAAGATTTCCTCATCGCTGCTTAGGAACTGAAGCTTTATCTTAATGTCCTCAATAAATATACATTGGATATGTAAATAAGGGAATGATGAATATTATGAAATACTTTGATATTATGAAATGATAATAGATGTAATGCTTATTTATAAGGCTGAGTTATGTTTGTTTTACATTTAGGAGTAGGTAACATGCTGCAAAAATGGGTGGGTCAGTGAGAGAAATGCCGTTCTAAAAAAAATGTGCAAGGAAGCAACTTTCCATCATGGTCAAATTACTTCAGATGCCTTGAATTCATGAATAAAACACTCCATCAAATTTTATGCATCTCAAGCACTTCTCACACATTTAAATTCACAACATCCAAGCGAGGTAGGAAAGGAGGAATATTTCATTTTTCTTATTTGGTGAAATGAGGATAATGAGGCACAAGGAGGTTAATGATAGATTTGAAGTTAATGCAATCAGTCAGCAGTAGAACCATACTTAGAATTCAGGTTCCCTGAAATCCACTTAGGGTTCATTTCAAGATACTGTGTTAACTGTATTTCATTGTTGGGGGATTTAATTCAGCCATGTAGACATAAATGCTCACAACATTTTATTTTTCTTACTAAGGGACCTTCAACCACTAGGATTCAGAAGAGGGAGACCTACTGCTGTGAGGCCCAGCATCACTGTCAATTCATCTCCTGAGCTAACTTCTGTTCCTTTCCCTATGAATTCTATTTTTCCACATCACACCACTGAATTATTAAGATTCGCTAAATACCCCTTGAATTTATTAACATGCTATATCTCAAGAATATTGACTTCTCCTTTTGGTTTTATAGGTACAAAGTGAGGATATACTGATTATGAAGGCAGGACGAGGTGGAATGAGACAACCCCCCCTCCTCCCACCACCCAATGCAGGTTTTGTAGGTAGAAGGTTAAGTTGTCAAGATACCACATTCTCTTGTTTATCATTCCAGCGCACTGGTCACTACTTTTTATTCTCCTTTTCTGTTTCTCTTCCTTTTACTCACTTCTTTTTTTTAATTGATTTTTTAATTTAAATTTTATTTTTTTTTACTTTACAATACTGTATTGGTTTTGCCATACATTGACATGAATCCACCACAGGTGTACATTACCGTTGAAATCCTTAGTGTTTTCCTTTTCCCCATCCTTACTTTTCCTTTGTGAGATCATCTAACCACACAGCTTTAACTCATACCAATAATTCCCAAATTTAAATGTCCTTCCCTGGTGGCTCAGAGGTTAAAGTATCTGCCTGCAATGTGGGAGACCTGGGTTCGATCCCTGGGTCAGGAAGATTCCCTGGAGAAGGAAATGTCACCCCACTCCAGTATTCTTGCCTGGAGAATCCCATGGACGGAGGAGCCTGGTGGGCTACAGTCCATGGGGTTGCAAAGAGTCAGACAAGACTGAGCGACTTCACTTTCACTTTCTTTCTAGACCATATTATTAAACTCTAAATCCATACAGTCAACTGCATATTCATATCTCCACTGGAATGTTAATAGATGCCTCACATTTGATTTGAATCTTTCCAAAAATCACCCCACTCTATCTGCAGCCTACCATTTCAGTTGAGGATAACTTTATACATTCTATTAATTAGAGAAAAATCCTTGGAGCCACATGTGATTCTACTTTTCTGACATAACTTTTTCCAGTCCATCAGGAAATCCTTGTTGGCTTCACCCTCAAATATATTCAGACTCCCTCTTACTACCCTAGTCTGGGACACCATCATCTTTGATCAAATTGCCATAATAATCTAAGTGTCCTCCTTGCTTTGAGCCCACCCCCCCCCCCACCAACCAGGATCCATTGTAATCCTTTTAATTCATGTCAAATCTTATCCATAACATCCTCCACAGGCTCCCATCTAACTCAGACAACATTCTTACAACGGTCTCCAAGGTCCACCATCACCTTGTTAATAGCCTTTCCTATACCTCTTTCATTTCACTCTAACCACATGCAGATGAAGTATCAGGAATCGCAGATAAACTGATGAGTTAGGAATCCTGTATTGACATTTTCCTCAAGCCAAGAGGATTCTCCCCTCAGACATCTAAGATGATTCACTCCCTTACCTCCTTAATGGATTTGCTCAAATGTCACCTTCTCAGTGGGGACTATCTTGATACCTTACTTAAAATCAGAATGCACTCCAGTATAAGTCACCCCCTACTTTGCTTATCTCATTTTCGACAGCACTCATCATCTTTTAACACACTATAAAATTGACTTATTATGTATGCTTACTGTTTGAGCCCCCTTAGAATCTAGAAGCCTCTATATTTTCTGTTGTTTTCACTGATGCATCCCAAACGTTTAGAGTAGTGCCTGACACAAAGCAGATGCTCAATTAATATTTATTGAATTTAACTGATGCTAAATTGAGGGTTTTGGTTGTCTATGCCAGAATTCGTTTCAGAGTATTAAAGGGACCAAGCAAACAGATGATGGAAGTGGGTACATCTGGAGTGAGTAGAAACTGAGGGAAGGAAGTGAAAGACATAAGATGACAATGGGGAGCAGGGACAAATACACATTATTATTATTATTATTTTTCTACTGCAGGACCCAGAGGCACGGATGTAGACAAAGGGGGCAACCATGAGTATAGTACTAAAGATGTTGACCATTTTAAAGAGGCTGAAAGGAATTATATATTTAATTGATATGATTTTAAAGACTGACTAAAGTGTCATTTTCCCTTTTTCCCCAGGATTATAGTATTTCAAAAGGTCATTTGTTATTTCACTGGGAGTGGTTAATGTTAATTTCTCATATAAGACTGATTAATAAAAAAATGATAAATCTTATTGTCTTTGCAAGTAAAATATTCAGAAAACAGGATACATGTGAAAATGAGAAGCTAAGCGATCTTCAGAGGTAAAAAACGTTTTCTATCATGGACGTAAGTTGCCTGCTTACAATGAGCTGAATGCAATAAAATAAGAACTAATCTTATTGGTTTATCTATGAAATATATTATTGGCATTGGAGTCTATTTGTAGCACCATTTCTGGTCAAAGTGTTACAAAAGAGGTACAAAGGAAAGATACTTTACCAAAAAAGCCCCAAACCACATTATTTTTTCATTTCTGAAAAATACTGCAAGACTGTCTAGATCTAAAAATGACCAAGGATTCTGTGATTATTTCACTTGCATTGACATTTCCAAAATCAAAAATGTATCCTTGGTCATTTAAGCTATGGATGTGGTTTTTATGTACAACTTTCCAAGTTAATAATCCACTAGCTTGTTAGTTATAGCAGCAATAAAAGAAAACAAGTTTATGGAAAATTCTCTGAGACTTAATGTGATCTACATGCAAATATATGGAAATGATTTCTTTCTTAAAACAGTAATAAAAGGTGTGCTTGAAAAATTCATGCTTTGGAATAATAAAATGTTCACATAATCATTCTCTTAAGTTGCTTATTTTTATTTACATACATGCTTTATTAACTATTTAAAAGTGGTTCATACAAAATACAAATCTAAATTGTTGAATATTTTAGGTTATCTCAATATCTAACTTACATTTTCTACCAAAATATACTACTTATTTAATATTAGTGTTTTTGTGTTAGTCACTCAGTTGTGTCTGACTCTTTGCAACCCTACAGACTGTAGCCCACCAGGCTCCTCTGTCCATGGGATTTCCCAGGCAAGAATATTGGAATGGGTAGCCATGCCCTCCTCCAGGGGATCTTTCTGACCCAAGGATCAAACCCAGGTCTCCCACATTGCAAGCAGATTCTTTATCATAGAAGCCACCAAAGATTGATTACATAAATCATTAGGAAATTTTATTTTCACAAACCAAATAATAAACCTACAGGAAATGATGTACTTTATAATATTTTATTGGAATTTTCTGGTATTTAAATTTTCATAGCTAGCAGTAACTGGAAATCAGTTTTCACTTTAGTAACATTTGTCATTGTGTTTTGTGTAAATCAACTCTTAAACCTCAAATGGCTGCATTTGGCATACATCTCTTCAACATTTGGTTTTCTCTAGTTGGGAGGCTATAGCCATTCTAGTTCCTCTCAGTCTGTCTCATCTAGCATATCCCCATGGCCTTCACATATGATACACACTGAGCACAGAAAAACTGAACACATTTATACTAGAATAATATCTCTGTTGTCACAACCTATTACCTAGACAATCAGTGGCACTCTCCTCCCTGCTTAGGTTACTCTCAGTAAGGCATATGTTGACACAGAACATCCCAATTGTGGCAGCTGAGGTCAATCTACAAAAAGCTAGATAGCAAATTAATGCAGATCACAAGGAAAACTGAACAAGCAGCAGTGCTGGAGAAGCCCTCGAAGGTTAGAAATGAATTGTGACTTGAACATGGCACAATCTGGTATCTGGTCCTGACTTGTCCTTCAAAAACAGGGTCAACATCTTGTGAGATCCAAACTGATTTTGAAAACTAACCATCCCATGATATACACATTCTAATTCTCTGATGGACAAAGTAAACCTTTCAGTGTTTCTTTTACTGCCATCTGCAAAAGAACACTATTATCTATAACATGCCTCATTAGCATAGATAACAGAAAGTTTTTTTTTTTTTAATGTGGGTTGTTCTGTCCTCAAATATGTTAAACTCATTTAGAATGCTGAATTAAGCTATAGGAGATTAATCTTAGAGATCCAAATCTTGGAATTGCTGCCCTTATTAATTCCTCCCACTTGATTTGTGTATTCCGTTACTATCACACCAAGTATCTGATGGCCCATTGACAAAAAAAAAAAAAAAAAAAAAAGATGTGCTAGGGAAAAGTATCAATTACAAGGGCAAAAGAACTACTAAGAGTCATTTGGAGTGTAGAACACGAGGGATGGGGGGGGGGGGAATGGGGAAACTCTAATGAATGAAATCTTCACAAACAAAGGGGGTGACCAATATAAATTTTGCAAAGTAAAACCTAATCCGTCCTCCAGTCATAGCATTATACAAGGATGCTGAGTGAGTGATAAGGACAAACTTGACATGCTTTAATACAGGATGAGCTTTTAAAATAAAAGGTATCTCTTCTAGGTTAGAGCTGGCAAGGCCAAAGACAAAATTGCCTGCAGATGAAAGCACAGTTTTTAATGTCAGGTTCTTGAGAAATAAGACCTGTGAGCTGTCCATGGTGCTGGATTAGACCAGGCCTTCATAAAAGCTGCTTGAAAATCCTCCAGGCCCTGGCTTACAGCATAATTTGCTGTGTATAGAACTGTCAACCATGTTGTAACTCCTACGTGTGCTTTTAAAACGTAATTTATAATTTCATTCCCGCCTATGTCATGGCCAGCTATGGGACAGCTGTCTATGACTGAGTGATTCCTTGAGTGATTAACACCAGGTATTCTGATTTGGTAGATCTTGGTGCGGCCCAGGCATATATGTCTCATATAATTCTGAGAAGGGACTAAAGAACTGCTTAGACTCTAATCTCCCCCACAATTTCCTGCCTCAATCCCCAGCCAAAATGTCTCCAGTGTTTCCAACAGAGCAATGATTCTGATCCCACTAAGCAGCTTAATTAAACTTTACATATGACATTTGGACTCACGCCATTGAGGCTTTACTTATGACACCGCTCCAGCTTGTAATTCCCTTCCCTTTGTTTTACCTCTTTCAAATTTTATCTATCCTCTGGATCACTTTCGTTACGATTCATGCTTCACTACTCCAGACCTCAATAGCATCACTTTTGGAGTTGCACAGACTTTGATTTGAATCAATAACTGTGTTGAAACAACTCACTTAACTTTAAAACCAAGTCTTTACTTGCTTACTTATAAAATGCAAATAACATCGACCACACTGCAGATTTCTTGTGAGGTTAATATGAGACCAGATAGCTAAGGCACTCAAAACAATATCAGATACATAGTGGGACCATGACATGTTAATTCTTTTCCACTTCCTTTTCTAAATTCCCTTTAAATATATGTTTCCTTTATTACTTTATTTCATCTCATTCCCTTTTGTTTCTAGCATTTGCCTCATTAACCAGCCTTTAAGAGTCTTGACTAATAATAGTCATTGAATATAAAGTGCATAGTGGGTAGATGCCAGGGACTATGCAGAGCCCTTATCTTGACTAAGAAGACTCCGCTGTTGAGTAGCAGAGCTGGAATTCTAAATCTCAAGCCCCAGCTCCTAACCACTATGCTATCCTAAGGTCAATGACCATTCAGTTTTCCCCCTACCATGCCTAATCCAAGTATCTGGCATATGAATTAATTGCTACCTGAACATTTTTCAGTCTAAGGGAGAAAATGCATTGTCTATATCCTATTCTGCTGAATAAGCATCATCATCAGTCCATTCAAAAAGGACAGCCAACTGCCCTATCCTTTAGTAAATGACTTACTTAGGACACTAAGAGAAACTCTTCTGGAAACCAGGAGAGTTAACACAGCTCCTACATTTCTATACTTGCTCTCTTCAGAGTATATGTACTGGAAAATCTAAGACTATCATTCACTTTCATATTTTTCACATTTTCCAGAGGGATAACTAAGTATATACCTCCTGTTGGGGCAATGATTAAGTTAGCTATAGAAGACTGAAATCCTCTTTGCTTATCTAGGCTGTTCTTAATATTCTCATCTTGTTCAAATAATCATAATCAAGCAAATGACCAGTAAGAAGATATTATGATCTCAGTTAGTATATTTATAGAGCTAGGAAGAGTTAGATGTTCTCATATTCATCAATGTCAAGTTATCAGGATTACCATGGTTAGGAAGAAGAACCTAGTGCTATAATAATGACAGACGTGATCTGTAAGTTTTAATAATTTAAAATATACTTGGGATATAATTCCAGTAATGGTTTGACACACTTGTAGGAACTTTATAAGAGTCATTCTACAGATTCCTCAGTGGTGATGAAACAGTTCTGTATCCTGATGTTGGTGGTGATTATAGGAATCTAAATATGTGATTAAATGTCATAGAACAATACATAAAGACATCCAATGAAAGACTATGTGCAAAACTGGGGAAATCCAAGTAAAGTTAATTGTAGTGTGCCAGTGTGAATTTTCTGGGTCTGATAATGGGATACATGTTGAAGATGCTACCATTGAGAAAAGTTGAATAATGTACATATAGGAACTTTCTATACTAATTTTTAACTCCTTGTGAGTTTATGATTATTTCACAATAAAAATATTAAAACATTTTAAAAATCCTTTATAACTTCAGTGTGTGTTTCAAGAGAAAATAAGGAAAAATAATTGAAGAAGAGAGTAAAAGGAAGAGTCTGGCTAATTCCTAAGAGGAAGTTTTCCTTTCTTTTATATCTCAAACAGCAAAGAGAACTTAAGATGCTACATTAACAAGCATGAGAATTCTTTTTTCTTCAAAAGGCTTAAGAAGATGTGAATGAATTTTCTCTGCAGTGTGAACGATACACTAAAATTACTTATGCCACTCTTGTTTTAGACTTCTGTTTATGAATCAGTTCTGTAAACTTGCCAGTATTTAGTCATTAACCTTAAGTTATGACTGAATTTGCAATAAATTTAAAGATGTGATTTGAATTCACCTTTTACAAGATGTTGTAAGGTAATGTGGTGCTATGACACATATCTTGAAAACCATATTTCCTCTTAAAATGAACCTGTTTGCTCCTAAGATGTTTAACTGAAGTGATTAAATGGGCTGAATATAAGATACTGATTTTTCAAAGTCTAGCTACATTTGTGCTGTTTTTATAATGAGATTATGTCATGAGGATATATCACTGAGAACGAAATTTTGAAAGGCAGCATATAAAAATTTTCAACATGGGGGTAAAATTTACGTGCCAATGGGAAAATGATATTGGAAAATTCAGTCAGCAAAAGGCATTAGGAGTCACTTTCCAAGGTTTATACTGATAAAGTTTCTGTTATCAAGTGGTAGTAGACAAATATTTTCAAAAATTATATAGGTTACTAAAATAAAAATTGAAATTAGACACTTTTACCACTAAATTTTGCTACAAGGTAGATGTTACTTGCAGTTGCAAGAACAATTGGGTTTATATTCTTGACAAGTTTACAGTAGTCAAAACTTAGAGATAATCATCTGCATGGAACATAGGAATTCTGATCACTTTATCATTAAGCCTACTACTACCTATGCAGTAACATTGAAAAGTGAAATGAAATTAGGTAATTTTCCACTTCTGGGTGGCCTCAGTGTGTTTTCTCTACTCAATAGCAATTGATATGCATAACCTAAAGCTTGCAATTGTTAGTTTCTTTTGATCTTCAGGTATTCTAAACCATTTTATGCCTATTACTAAGAATCACCCATTAAAGAGTATTTAAAAGAAAAAAAAATCTAGGAGTCAGTATAGTAAAGAGCTCCACATACACATGAGATCTTGCAGTTTTGGAAATAATTAGTAAATAAATACTCTTGTAGAAAACCTTAATTTTAATTTTAAAATAGTCTATGGGTGTTTCCCAAGAAATGGCTGGCCTTGAGGTTTCTTGTTAGGATGGTACATAGTAGCTACAAACTTCTCTGGGAAATGAAAGATGGGTCAACCTGCACCAGATTTGCATCGCAGGATAACAGTACAGGAGTAGAGAGACGGAGACAAAAGATACAGTGGTTGTTGGCCAGATGTCCTTGATTCCTTCATTCTTTCCATGATTACATATTGAGGGTTGATTACATCCTTAGTGCTGCTAGACACAGGGGATGTGCTGATGGAATAAAAAAATCCCTGACACCTGAACTCATCGTTCTTAACATAATAATTGGAGAGAGACAGAATCGAGGAGGCAGAAAATAAGTGTCATGGAGAAGAGAGACAAAGAGCCAAGTTACAGAATAATGTTAATAGACAGTGCAGGTGGAGGAGGCAGACTTAAACCACGTGGACAGACCTCTCCTTGGAGCCGAGACTGTAAAGATGAGAGAACGGCAGAGGAGGATGTCTGCTCTAAAGACACTCCGAGACTGTGGTAAAGCTTCCCATATCAAGAGGGATTTGCTGAGTCTTTTGTTTGAATATTGTCAAAAGATTACAAATGGGAATAGTCCATCCTACCTCATTCACCTTAACTGCCCTTCCATTCTCTAACTGAGAAAAAGAGAGGTTTTGACAAAAGGCTTTAAAATACGGTTCTTTTACTCGTACTTGCTGAATTCCTTTGGGTTTCCTTGGATGTTATCTGTACTAACCACTTCACACAAAAGTTGGGAAGATTAAACAAAATCATGGTTAAGAATATGCACCAATACTCTGCTTTATTCATTAATGTAAGACATTAGAGTAAAAAGAAAATCTTATTCATTCCATGATGATATGGAACCATCCCTATTCTCCTTTGCAAAAAGGAGGAGAAACAGCCATACAGCCTTTGAAGTCAGATAGATATGGTTCTAAATTTCAGTTGTTTCACTTCTTGCTGTGTGATCTTGGGGAAATTACCTAATTTCTGATCTTCAGTATCCTTATAGATCCATCAAAGCTAAAGCTCTGTGTATCATTGTTGGAATAACACCATGCATATTAATAACCTGGCATAAACAAAAAATATATATAATCATGATCAGCACTACTACCACCACTATTAGCATTTACGAACCTATAGCCAATGTGATCTAGTCTATCACTGAGTCTTAGCTTAGAGTTCAAGCCTGCTATTTTATCTAACATTCCCTAAATCACACCCTTCACTGAACAGAGCTTTCTTCCTCATTGTCTTCTAGGTATATCATCCTTGATCTTGCCTCTGAATTTCCGCATATTGTTTGGAGCATCGTTTCTATTTTCTCTTTAGTAAATCTGGACAACTTTTGTAGGTCTATCACACCAAGAAATCAAAGGTTGTGTTCATGTCTTTGTTTCTTGTTGTAACCTCAGCACCTAACACAGAATCCTATATTAGGAGCTTAATTCAAGTCTATTAAATATGATTAAATATCATAGATAAGGAATCTTTTCCTTATCATAGACAATTACACAGGAATTTATTACCCTGAATCCCCATAGGAATCTCTGATTGAACTACTGCTTTTGAAAAATCTTCAGGTTTCCTCTAGCTCAAGTTACTCTCATGGAGTAGGGAGTGTTGGACAACAGGATAGGCTCATTTATTTGTCAAGGAACTGATCCTATACATTGAACCCATACAATTCAAATAACGACAACTAATTCTGTGTTGTAGGCTGCCAGATTTTCTCACAATAAACTAAAACTACAAATAAATGTTCTATTTTAAGTGTCTACTAGATACTGAAGGGGTTTCCCAGGTGACTCAGAGGTAAAGAATCTTCCTGCCAATGCAGGAGCTGCAGGAGACACAGGTTCAATCCCTGGGTTGGGAAGATCTCCTGGAGAAGGAAATGTCAACTCATTCCAGTGTTCTTGCCTGGGAAATTCCATGGACAGAGGAGCCTGACAGGCTACAGTCCATGGGGTCACAAGGAGTCAGACACAACTTAGTGACTCAACAACAACAACAGGATATTGAAGACCAATATTCATTAATTGGTTACTGTGTATAACTCAGACCTTGTCTTTCCAACATGACTATGAGATACAGGAGAATATCTTACTGTTGGGAACCTAACAGACTCTTAACACTTGCCCATCTCTCATAAACTGGAAGCAAATAAATCTCCTAATCTCCTCCTTTTCTCCATTAAGATATACTACTGGAGGTCGTGACATTCTCTGGAAATCCAGAAATTCCTAAGGCAAAATCTAGGTGACACAGTTTAGAAGATGCTATGATTAATTTCCCTCAAACACAGTTCTGTTGCCATAGAATCATCTCAAATCTGCTACCTTTAAAGCTGAATTCTTCGCCATTCCACTCACATGGATGCTCACTTGGGTTTGAAGGGAAAATGTAAACTATTAGTGTCAGGGCTGATTCTCCCTGGATGTTTTCAAGAGAAAAAGGCCTGGATTCCCCATTACTTTTTTCTATTAAAATCATATCAAAAGCAAAGGTGTACCAAAAGCATGTCTGTTGTATAGAAGCTCTTACAGAGACATTCTCAAAGTAACATTGCCAGTATGGGTTAAAATCTGTTTTAAATCAAAGTTGCTTCTCCTTCATTTATAGAACTAGCACTGAGAAGTAATATATAAGAATACTATTTGAAAGTCAGGATTCATCTTATTATGGCATAGTATTATGATAAACTTACAGGCAACACAGAAAAAGCACATCAAGGAGAATCTTCGGTAATAAATGGAAATTATTATTATTAAAATAAGTAAAATCATGAGTGCCAAAGAGCATATTTAATCTTCATCATGTTGAATTATATATGAGATTAGGCAAGAACATACTGGCCTTTCAATAATAAAATCCACATTTTGAAATTCATCTTTTAAAAGTATACAATCAGAAATGCAAAAACAAGCAAAACCCCCATTGGCTCAAAGAATACGATGGAGACATAAAAACAACAAAGGTTAAGGACTGGATACATATTCAAAGCCATACTATATGTGTTTAAGTTATTTTTTTTTAAAACGGTCATTGCTAGGATTTGCTGGAAGTAACTTGTTACTCTGAATATTAACACTATTTTCATAAGTTGTAAGGCATAATAGATAAGACACACATACCCACAAACATGGTGAATAGTGGCAACATATTTAGTCATTGGGGCTTTCACTGTAATATGCCTGGGTGTGTCTTCAACTGATGCTAAATTTAGTAGCATTTGAAGTCTCTTGCAAAAAACATTTCCAAAGAATTGAAAAGGGTAGGTGTCTTCAATTTAGCAAGGCATGCTGCTTGCTGCAGTGACTATCTCTGAGGGCTTCCTGCTCAGTTGCTCTGTGAGAGAGTTATGTTAAAACGTGTCAGGATTCTAGAAAGAGTAAGTTCACATCAAACACTGTATTTCCTCTATTTCCAAGACAACAGTGAGCTCCTGTAAGTTAAAAATCACACAGAGTAAAATACTGGCATTTCTCACTCTTATAATTTATGATCTCATATGAATGTGCATTCACATTTTAGATAATGTATGTGTTATGTCTGAATTATAATATCTGAAATGAATTCAAACACATGTCAGAGAAACCACCACATTACAGCCTCTTGAAAATCACAAATTGAAATGCTCTAACGATATGATTAGAATTTAATAATGATATCAAAAATTATTTTCCTATTATTTTCTTTCACCAGTTGATGTGATTTCTTGGTAGTTATAAGAGCAAGACATTGGAATATTTATTAACCATACTAAGTATATTTAAAATCACAGCCACATGAAATCTAACTGTAAAATGGGAAAAATAATAATACTAACTTCAGAGAGTATGTTCAGAGGCAAATGAGGTAATGTACATGAGATTGCTTTGTAAAAACTTTTTAAGACAAATTCTGTAACTCAGCTTTTTATTTTCTTCATTCTGAAAAGTGATCAAAGTTAAAATTTACCTAAAAACTATCAGAATGATTACACACCTCCAAGTGTCTTAAGTTACATTGCTAGGTATTGGCCGCAGAGTAACTTAGCCTTGATTTAGCAAAATAAGATTTTTGTGTGTATGCCATGGACATCCATTTTCTAGTGCACACAGGGCAGGAGTAGTTGCTTAAGACAGGCTTCTTACTATCAAAGATAAGAAGTCAGGTGAATAGGTGAAAGTCAGTCTTCCTAGTGAATGTGAAGTTGCTCAGTCGTGTCCGACTCTTTGCGACCCCATGGACTGTAACCCACCAGGCTCCACCCTCCATGGGATTCTCCAGGCAAGAGTACTGGAGTGGGGTGCCATTTCCTTCTCCAGGGGATCTTCCTGACCCAGGGATCGAACCCAGCTCTCCCACATTCCAGGCAGATGCTTTAACCTCTGAGCCAGAGCAGAAGGCAAATTCCAAGCTGTATCAACTTGGTAACATATATGTCATTAAGCTGCAAGTGCTCTGTAAATTTTAAGGGCCTGCCATGTCATTATCATGTTACACTATGTAAATCTTTTGTTGAGGACATTCCTTCCATATGTGCACAACAGTGTTTGTTGCTTTTTAAATTTTAATGTGGTCTTTATTTTTTTTTATTTTTTTTATTTTTTTTATTTTTTTTTTATTTTTTATTTTTTTTAATTTTTAGTTTTTTATTTTTTAAATTTTAAAATCTTTAATTCTTACATGCATTCCCAAACATGAACCCCCCTCCCACCTCCCTCCCCTTAATGTGGTCTTTAATCAAAAGAAGGGTCACTTAAAGATTCTTTCTCAGTCCCATAATTCTGCAAAAATATGTTCATATAATTATACACTATAGACAGATAGATAAAAATTAGAGATGGAGAAAGAGAGAGGGTCACAGAAAGAGAGCAAGGAGAGAACTAACTGGGTAGATGGGTGAATGGAAAAAACTGACAGGGGAGAGAGCCAGAAGGATAGATAGAAAGCATATATAATCTCTGTCAAATTACTTACCTTTTCTACTTGCAGTTTATAAAATGGTACAATAATAGCACCTAAATTATGGGACTGTTGTGACCATTACGTTAAATGTGGCATGGAGTAAAAGTTCAGTAAAAGTTACTTTTCATTGTAGTTTTTATTTTACTCTTCAATAATGTCACATTTTCCCTGTAAAATTTTATGCATAGATTAGATATAGCCTAATAATGAGAGTTATCAGTTATTGAGCACGTTCTGTGTCTAAGCACAGATGTTTTATAAACTTTAATATGCAGTGAACAACTATATCCTTTCCTGATTCACATATTGTTTTGGGTAAACCCTTAAAATATTTGCTAGTTTGGTTGGTTATATGAACAAATTAGGACCATTTCATACCCCTTCTTGAAAAGATAAGCTGATAACTGACAAACATGGATTTTTAGAAAAAAATACATAATATAACATAAAAAAGCTGTAAAAGCTACATTGTAAACATGAAAAAATAAGTGGTAAGTAGGGATTTTTTGAGTGTGTGCATGTGGCATAAGTGTCAGCACAGAGAAAAGGCCGAAAAGTTATACACAAAATGTGAATTGTGGATTCCAGCTGGTTCTTGGAGAAGGCAATGGCACCCCACTCCAGTACTCTTGCCTGTAAAATCCCATGGACGGAGGAGCCTGGTAGGCTGCAGTCCATGGGGTTGCTAAGAGTCAGACACGACTGAGCATCTTCACTTTCACTTTTCCCTTTCATGCATTGGAGAAGGAAATGGCAACCCACTCCAGTGTTCTTGCCTGGAGAATCCCAGGGACGGGGAGCCTGGTGGGCTGCCGTCTATGGGGTCGCACAGAGTCGGACACAACTGAAGCAACTTAGCAGCAGCAGCTGGTGCTTAGATTTTTCATAGTAGCATATTGATGAGAAAGCTAAGTCTGTAGTCTTACTGTCTGGGTTTGGATTCTCACTTTCCCACTTGCTAACTGTATAGGCTCAAATGAGTTTCTTAACTCTTACCTATATTTCCTCATTTTTAATATGGGAGTAATAGTGGTAACTACTTCACACATTTAGAATATTAAATAATTAAACCCATGTAAACTACTTTGATCTATACATCTTAGATACTATTATTATTAATTATTTCTACTAGTGGGCTTCCCTTGTGGCTCAGCTGGTAAAGAATCCACTTGCACTGCTGGGCATACACACTGAGAAAACCAGAATTGAAAGAGACACATGTACCCCAGTGTTCCTTGTAGCACTGTTTATAATAGCCAGGACATGGAAGCAACCTAGATGTCCATCAGCAGATGAATGGATAAGAAAGCTGTGGTACATATACACAATGGAGTATTACTCAGCCATTAAAAAGAATACATTTGAATCAGTTCTAGTGAGATGGATGAAACTGGAGCCTATTATACAGAGTGAAGTAAGCCAGAAAGAAAAACACCAATACAGTATAGTAACGCCTATATATGGAATTCAGAAAGATGGTAACGATAACCCGGTATGCAAGACAGCAAAAGAGACACAGAACAGTCTTCTGGACTCTGTGGGAGAGGGAGAGGGTGGGATGATTTGGGAGAATGGCATTGAAACACGTATAATATCATATGTGAAAGGAATCGCCAGTCCAGGTTTGATGCATGATACTGGATGCTTGGGGCTGGTGCACTGGGATGACCCAGAGGGATGGTATGGTGAGGGAGGAGGGAGGGGGCTTCAGGATGGGAAACACGTGTATACCTGTGGCAGATTCATGTTGATGTATGGCAAAACCAATACAATATTGTAAAGTAATTAACCTCCAATTAAAATAAATAGATTTATATTTAAAAAATTAAAAAAAAAAAAAAAGAATCCGCTTGCAATGCAGGGGACCTGGGTTTGATCCCTGGGTTGGGAAGATCCCCTGGAGAAGGAAAAGGCTACCCATTCCAGAATTCTGGCTTGAAGAATTCCATGGACTACATAATCCATGGGGTCACAAAGAATCAGACATGAATGAGCGACTTTCACTTCATTTCTACTAATAGACTGGATTTTTTTAAAATATATAGTTAATAATATTGTCTACTAATAGACTGGATTTTATCCCTTTAATAACAGGAAACAATACCTGTTTATCTGGTCAAAAATGAAGATAAGATTTGTTAAGATATTTTGAAAATTAATTTTTGGTTCTTTTTGTTAACTGATAGTGGCTTGAGATTGTTTAGATCACTTACAACAAACTTGTGAGCAATAGATCAATATCCCAGTTCAGGAATGACTTGTGAAGTGATTCAGCAGCAGTATAGAATGAGTTGCTTTTTTCCAGAATTTCCCCTCTTCGAAGAAAAAGAGGTTATTGTAAAAAAAAAAAAAATGCTGTGATAATTCCATGTTACAGTGACAAGCCAGAGACATTCATAGTACAAAATAGACTGCTACAAAATGAAGCAGGAATTAAGCTTTGTAGAGATACTATAGCTAAGTATAGTTTAGAGCAATATAGTTTTCAATGAACTTCACATATACTAGTAGTGCTAACTTGTACTCATTTGAATGCTTCTGAAGCCTTCTCTTCACAAGTTAATAACTTTTCTAAAATAAGTCAAATCATGCAAATTGATGAATATAAATTGCAGCAATTTTACCACTGCTAAAATCGTCTCTGAGCGTTACAAGAGGAGTTCACTTGGCTACTGTCTTCACACTGAATTATTTGTTTGATGGGCTTAAGGTAATAAAGTGACACATTGATCTGCATTTTATTTTACATTTAAAAGGAAGACAGTCCTAATTCTTACTAAAAACTACACATTATAAAATTAGCAAAAGGCAGCTATGGCTAAATACATTTCAAGCAAGATGCCATTCATCTTTGTTAAATTGATCTGCTGAGTCGAGCAGAAATATCTCCAAGGTTTTCTCTTGATGAGCCAAGGCTAAAGGGATACAGAGCCAGAATTCAGGCATCTAGTGAGGCTTCAGTCAATTACCTTTCTTTCCTATGGCTCAAGCTTCAGTTCTTCAATACCTCTTTTTCTTTGCATAGGAATTTTACCTTTTTATTGAATATCAATAAAACTATATAGTTTATATTAAAAACCCAAAGAGTATCAATAATCATAAAACAGGTAATATTTAATGAGCATGAGTAATCACCAAACTTTATTGTCAATGCTCTATGTGTATCATTCTATTAGTTCTCACATCTACTCTATAAGGTAGGCAGCATTAATGTGCTCATTTCACAGATGAAGGAACCATGGCTCAGAGAGGTCAAACAGCTCCTCAGGTGTATAGGTATAGAGTATCCGCTAAGTAGAATACCCTAATTATGCTGTAAATATAATATTCTAGAAATGGATATGCAATAGATACTTGTTGACTAATAATTGAATAATGAAATGCAACAGACTCTACTAGTAAAAGGCAAAGGATATGGACCTGGAAAGACTTGGCTTGGTCTCACAATGGAGATTTATTAAGAGAGTTTTGGCAATATTACCAATCAATTTCATCTTTGGAGAATTATCTTAGTTCCTAAAATTTCCTAGAGGGAGATTCTGAGATAAGGCTTCATTGTAAAGGTGATAGGATAGGAAATCCTTCCAGGAAACAACGGTTAAGGGAGTGGAAAAGAGGGATTAAGAAGGGAAAAAGGCCAACCATGTGCATGGCATAACAGTCCAGCATGACAATGAAGGTCACACTTCTGGGTCTACCTGCAATGCAGGAGACATGGGTTCGACTCCTGGGTTGGAAAGATCCCCTGGAGGAGGGCATGACAGCCCACTCCAGTATCCTTGCCTGGAGAATCCCATGGACAGAGGAGTCTGGTGGGCTACAGTCCATGGGGTCACAAAACAGTCAGACACAACGTAGTGGCTAAACAACGACAAATCAATTATTTTTCCTGTTGCTGTCATTAGTGCTGCCAGTGGTATAATGTATAAATTAGGATATTTCTGCAGTATTTATCCCCAAAGCCCATACAATTCTTGGACACCTTGCACCATTTACAGATGTGAGGGTGCTCTCTCAGGATCTGAGTGCCATGGAAGGAGCCACATTCTTGCCAGCTTTCCTGTTTCAAAGCTATTGAGCAGGCATCTCAAAAGACAAGAACAGAGAGCATGACCTTTTAGCTTTTAAATGTAAGATGCTTTATTGATTTATTGATAACAGTAATAAGGGCAACAAAAAGGATGTTTCTGACCTCCTTCATGATCTCCCAGCTATTGCTATTTCTTGCAAAGTTACTGATGAGAATAGCAGTCAGTCAGCCCCAAGGAGAGCAGCTAAGGAGAAGGGTAAGTGAAATGAGCTTTACCAGGTCTAAACACATGTGCTGCCTCTCTTCATTGCTGGATGAAAATTTAGGCACGAATGAAAATGGATGAAGGAGTACATGTTACCTAAAGGAGGGGATGGGTAGAATACTAAATCTTTCTCTCTGTCACTCTGTCTTAGTTGACTTGTTTAAGTGAGTCTGCTTTACTACAGTACTTTAAAAAAACAAAAACGAAAACTTTTACTTTTGTATTGGGGTATAGTGCATTAACAATGTTGTGATAGTTTCAGGTGAATGGCAAAGGAATTCATCCATACATATACATGTATCTCTTCTCCCTAACACCAAGCTTTCTCCTTTTTGTGACTATAATCATCTTCTGTCTGATCACGGTGCTGGACAGTTACTAAAAAACCCTGAGAAAAGAAATTCACAAGGGTTTCACTGAGTTTTGGGAGACTAAAAGCCACAGCAAAAGTTCCTGGATCCTATATTTGTCTCTTTTAAATAATCTTTTTAAATAATCCACCCACGATACATATACCCATGTGTATATACATTTTTGTATTGAAATTCAAACAGAAACATGCCCTGCTCTTTCTTTTAAGAATGACAAATGTGTGGTTATTGTATTCTCCAGAGAATAAAAGAGCTCTTGGACATTGGTTTTGAGATCAGATTAATTACTATCATTTTAAAAGTAAAAAATCCACAGGTTTTTGCAATTGTAACATTGAGGTGGTGGGGAGAGGGGAGAATATATTCTGAAATACTCTGAACAAAATCTTTTACAAATATCTTAGGAATTTCTAATGACTGACATAGTCAAACATCAGAAAGAATGAGAAAAATCACTTCAATAACTTTTTTTGAGCCTTTAAAGTACATCATTAAAATATAAACCTGTTTTGCATACTCTGAATACATGCTGGTTTTCCTTTATTTTAGAGCACACAAGGGAAACAATATCATGATTTTTAAAATATATGTCTCTCTGTGTGTGTCTTTGTGCACATGTTAAATGGTATCCTTCTAATGAAGGGATTTACATTCACTGTCCAGTTATTCTTATTACAAGAGTTGCTAGTTGTTTTTTGAAGAAAGAACAGGGTCCTTGATGATGTCTCTATTAGTTATTAACAGCAAGGGAATATATAAGAAGACAGATGTCTGTGGAATATATTGATAGACTTTTTATTTACTAATTGTGCATAGAACACATCTTTTATAATTACTTTATTAAGGAATATTTAATAATGAACTCTTAAGGAATACTTAAAAATATTACTTTATACTAAATCTTATACAGCTTCCACATGCAATGCAAACATTCCATTACTGAAGATAATATACAAGGGTACTCAGATTTGAAGTTGTATGGAGATTGTTGGACCATAAGCCATAAATCCTTTTAAGATAGCACCAAAATCTTCGCTATAATCTTGATGATACAAAATAAAAAGAGGAGCTCTAAAGAAAAGAAGCTACAATATTTTATGATCCATATTATTGCCATCATCTACTTGTGCAAGAAGAGTGTATATTTCTAATTAAATCCCCAATGATTTGATATTTTGTTTTTGGAACTTTATAAACAAGAGTAGCCGAAGAAATTCGGAGCTTTCCTCACAAGACCAAAGCAACAGTGCATGAAATTGAACTCAAAAAGAGCCACCATTCTGTGTGACTTCTTGGCTGACACAATTTAGATATTTATAGCTTTACGAATGGGCCACTGGAGAAGAACTTGAAGCTTTCTTTAGCCAGCAAGGATTAATGAACGTGCGCACCTGGTAATTACACCACTCCATCTTCCTGAAAGCCCTCACGCTGCCTCCATGGCAGAAACTATCATGAAAATGCATTGAAAAATATCAATCTGCAATTCCACAATTTAATCTAACTAATAAAACTTGGTATCTTTTCTCCCCACACATTCCAGATGTGACAACGACATTGACAGCATTTAAATTTAAAACATAGAAGCTGAATGTCAGCCTATTATTGAGCATGCCTCATTTCCAAAGTAAATCTCACGAGAGAAAAAAGAAGAGGCTATAAATATAGCAAAAAAAATTTACAACATTCAAATGTACAACAGCGAGCCCATAACTGTTTCCTCTTTATTAAAACACAGCATACGTGATAAATAATGCATTTACTTCACGGCAGACCCATTTGTGATGATTAAATCCCAACCCAAGTGAATAAAGATAAAATTTAGAAGTGTAAAGATATCTTCCAAGTCCAGTTTGGACCTGTTTTGGCTGTCTTTTCTAAACTCTTACGGGAAGAAAAACCTCAATAACTTTTTCAACTATAAATAAAAGGCAAATCATCCTATTTTATCATTTAACCGTATATTCATTCCAAAAATACTCAAAATAAAGAGTCTTACAGTGTCATAGTATCCAACTCAAATAATTTGTTACAAAATAATTTACATCTTTAAACTTTAACTGAATAAATCAAACTTTTGGAAACAGAATTTTTCTCAAGTAGAACACAATACAGAAGTTCAACATTGCGTTTCTTAATGTTGTGCCACAAAGCATTTGGATTGTTGCAAGCAAAGTAGCACTGCATACATAAACAAAGCAGGCAGTTTTGGAAAAAAAAAAATCAAGGTGCTCTAAACAAAGCTGATTTTTATGATAAAGTTTGATGCTACTCACACTGAATTTTAATGGCTCCTTTAGTAAAGCAGAAAGAGAGAAAATATAACGTAAGTACTGATACTAAAAGTTAATTGCTGCCTTAACGCACACTGAGACTCCTTTAGCTGGAGTCTCTTAAAAACACCTTTAAAAGCAGAAGAGGGCAGAACCATTGAAAAAAATAATCGCCTATCACTGTTGAACTCTATTGTTCTCTGTTGGAAGGAAATGTTCCAACAGAGGGAGGTGGGAATGAACTGCCCCCTCCAGAAGAGCCAAGCAAATTGGTTGTAAGAAGGAGACTTCAAACGCTGGACAACCAGAGCTGCTCAAAGAACCTGACATTTGGGCTACTTGCCCTTACTGCTGGTTTTTTTTGTTTGTTTGTTTTGTTTGTTTGTTTGTTTTGGTTTTTATTTCCCCTACAGTGATATGGTTCAACTTGACAGCAGTGAAATAATGGACGGATGTATTTGTGAATGCTTTGATCTTCAGCCCTTTATCCTGCTTCTAACTAGCTGTTGCAATATCACTTAATCCCGGACCTCAGCATTCCACATACAAAAGCATCTCCTCCCACCTACTGCTCACACGCTCCTGCATCAGAATAGAAGACTTACAGAGAGGCGGCCAGACCCACAGAAGAGCACTTTCCTCTCAACAGATGTCTTCCGGATTTTAGGTACCCACACACACACACACAGAGGCACACAGTTGCCTACCTGAATAAGGTGTTCAAAAAACCTCTGACGGTCCCCACGGACGGTTTTAGTTCAGAGCAGCCAGCAATGCCTCCGCACAAAGCTTTGCCATTGCTAGTGTGAGGAGAAAGAGCTGCTGGGATGCTGAATGGCACATCAGCCAACTTTGTGTGTAGCAAAGGCTCTAAAGAAAACCTGGGCTGAAACTCTCTGCTGGATCGTGGATTGGACTCAACTCCACTCCCTACACAGCCTGTGTTACCCAGTGGAGACTGTTTCTGGAAGTGCTTAGAGCATGTATGCCAAGGCAAAGACAGAATCCCCTTTGCTTTCTAAATCACTGTGGTAAACTGCAGACCTGATACTTTGAGGTGGATCATTCACTATGAGCCACAAGAGACATCAATGGTCTCAATGGAAACTGTAGCCCCAGAATCTAGAACACAGTAGGCATTCCATGAATATTTGGCTAAATACTGATAACAGGGTCAAATGAGAAGTTGCGGAATTATTCACATACTGTAATGAAAGCAAAGCAGATTAAAGTGAATCAATTGACTCATTTTCAAAAGTTTGTTGAAAACCACATGTATTATTTGTTTGGTGCCCCAGCAATTTCTAACATCATCCTAGTTCATCCCAGTTCACCAACAAATAAAAAGCTGATTTTAACTCACTCATATAGTTTATAATCAGCTATACATGTGCATACTTACTAACCATCTGGAGTTGAGCATCAAAGCCTTACACTAAACTTGCACAATGGATTGCGTAAAAGAACCCCGTTCCGTGAGGAAGTTTAAAAGAATCCTATTCCTCAAGGAAGTTTTACTTCTACAACAGCCTCTCGATAACCCTAAACCTACAGGCACATTCTCTAACAAGTTACTGTCATATAACCAAGCCCACACTGACGAGGAGTCCTCGGGTTAATTCCTGAGCCAAAGGGAAAAGCTCCAAAGTACAGGACACCATGGGGTCTCTTCACAGATGCTCGCCTGGAAGTAGTGTCTGC
This sequence comes from Ovis canadensis, assembly GCF_042477335.2. Taxonomy (NCBI): domain Eukaryota; kingdom Metazoa; phylum Chordata; class Mammalia; order Artiodactyla; family Bovidae; genus Ovis; species Ovis canadensis. Next base: position 32,757,901 of record NC_091727.1, read on the forward strand.
CAAGCACCTGTCTAGAGGCGCAGGTGTGTGCATGTTGGGACAGCTTAGGAATACACCTAATTTGGTAGATGATACCCCTGATGTGGAAGGCTTTATTGTACCGTTTATGACAATATCTACAGATTATGATGTGCTTGTTTAATAAAGGGAGTACTTAAGTGCACCCGAAACAAACAGGAAGTTAATAACCTAAGCGGTGCTGACGTGTTTATGTACAACGACTGACTAGAATATTCTTTACTGCCTGTTACTCCACCTCAAAATATCCTCTGCAGAAATCCTCAGTTTCGACACACACACATCTCCCCGTTTGGAGTACTGATATTATGCTGACTTTCAGGAAGACCTATTTACACCTGCAGCCACCTTGCAGAGATCTAGACTCATCACAGGTGTTCAATAAATACCCATCAAATGACCAGATAAATGACAAACGAAGGAGAAATACACTTGATATTTACATCCTCAAAATAGCTATCATAGGGCATGTGATTTTACAGGGGTTGCAAATTGGGTTGTCTACCTTTTCAATCCGCTGACTATCATTGCCAGTTGGTTTGGATAGATTAACTTCGATAGAGCCTGATACTTGAGGTCTCATCTCAGTGCCATCTCTATAATGCTGTAACTAGTTATACAGTTTGGCAGATGCAAATGTATGCAGTTCTGATCCTCCACCCGACTTCCTAACTATAGGTTTTATAATAGAAGAAAGAATGGGGGCCTTTTATTTATAAATAATCATTATAATAGGGAAATAGTCATTCTTTCCCTGTGAGCCACTCATAGCTGGCCAGCTCTCAAGTGAAAGTGGATCAGCCCTTTCTTGGTTAATGGCGTGGTCTGTATCACTGAGGTTATCAGATTCCTTTGCAGAATGCAAATAAACCATCTTGAATGGCAAAAGGATCAAAGCACAGCACCTGAACATTGCTCAGACCTGCTGTTCATATTTTTCTGCACCAGAGAACTTGAAAGGAAGGAGAAATTAGAACTAAAAAGAAATGTACTTGCCAAAGCATGTATCAATATTTAGATGTTTAGTGGATTTTTCCCCCTTGGACTACTTTTTTTGCATCCCATTCTTGGGCAGTAGCAGAGATGTCTGTGGTGGAGTCCTGACTTAGACACCCACAAACTGTTTGACCTTGCACAAGTTACGTAAACTTCCTGGCTTCAACTTCCACATCTGTGAATGGGACTAATAATACCTCATCAGAAGTTAAGGATTCAATAGGTGTTCACACAGTACTCCTCAAAATTTAATGCAATACAAACCACCTGGAGATAATCTTAATAATACAGAACCTATGTAATTAGTGGCCATGTCTGGGGTGGCTCCTCAGATTTCATTCTTCTAATAAGCCCCCAAGTAGTATGGATGCTACTGGTCTGTGGACCCCACATCGAGTAGCAAATATCAATGGAAAACACTTTTGTTTGCCACAGGCTTTTCCTCAGTATGTACTCATTATTGGATGCTTACTCTATGGAAGGTGCTGTGCAGTACATCATGAGTTTTTTTAAAATTTGATCCAAAATCATTGACTACCATGAATAGCTTGGACACTGAGAACCAAAGTCACATACCCCTTATTCTCACAAAGCTCTCTGTCCATATGAACATAACTTACCATGTCACTATCTTCATTAGCATAACTTTCCTATTTTAGGGGAATGACTCTTCTTTACAGTAACTTGGCCAAAGTCCTACCCACTCTTTGATAGAAAGCATCAATAGGCAATTTCCATCCTAATACTCTCTTGCCTTAAAATCCTTGCCATGCTGTTTCCACCAAACCTAACGTTACGATCTTGATCCAATCCTAATTGTGTCCCTAAACTGACACACTTCCTTGAACCAAAATGCAAAGCCTCAACAAAATCAAACCTTGCCCTTGCTTCTATGAGACACTGCCAAAGCTCTGTCAAGGTGGTGGTCTTCCTTATTGAGGTAAGAATAGATTCATCTGTCCTACCAACAGTTCGTATTGGTGATAATCAGGGAGCCAGCATTCCATGTAAGGAAGAAGCAGGTGAATCAAAAGCATGCTACAAAGAGATAACCAATGGTATCAAGGAGTGGAGTCAGAGACTTCAGCCCCTTTATTGGCCGTCTCAAATAAATATACAATTTACGAATAACTAGTATGTTTTTCTCTGCAAACCTACTTTCACAACAAATTCCCCAGGCCCCTCTCATCTCCTCACCCAGGCATTTTGATGGCATCACTGGCCCCACCGTTGACTATGATAAGGTTTGTGTTAGGTTTATGCACTGATGCTGCAATGGAAGCATAGGAGAGTGACATTAACTCAGACTATGGGACAAGGGGAAGTCTTCTGGTGGATGCCATGCCTGTGCTAAGACTTGAAAGAAGTGCGCCCACATTGGGGAAAATCTAGCATCCAGATGGATATTGCCTCATACTGGAATTTTAGCAGAGATATACAATTGGAATAAATACCCATTGGAGGGAAATACTGAGGCTCGCGATCCAATCATAAAAGAACACTCTGTCATGTCATGTTACATAGCTCATGTCAAGACTACTCAGAGTATGGTCTCCAGACCAGCATCACTGTTATAACCTAGGAACCTATTAGAATTGCCAAAATTTAGGCCCTACCCCAGACTTACTGAATCAGAGCCTATTTATTAGTAAGATCCCCAGGTGATTTTTATACACATCAAAGTTTGAGAAGCCCTCCCCAAAATAATATTCTGGAGGCTATGGAAACCATGAATGATTTTAAGCAAGGAAGTGACATGACTCAATTTCCATTTCTGAAAAAAATATTACTCTGTGTCCATTTATTCGTTAATGATCTATATGCCAGGTATTGACTCAGCAGCTGGGAATTCAGCACTATTTAGGGTAGATTAGAAGAATCTCCCATTCAACATTCATTCAACAAACATTTATTGCATGCTGACTTTGATTTGACTTCTCAAGCTTGATTTAAAAACAACCCTACACTGATGGCTGTTTTTAGTGCAGTCAAGTTTTGTTGGCCAGGACGAGTAATTGTTGAGAATCTCCTAGCATGCTTTACTCAGAATTATCTCACACTATTGGGCTGGTGACTCAAACATGAAAGGTTTTGTTGATGTACTTTTATAGAATTTTTATTGGAATGATATTTGCTGTATTGGAACTTGACCTATGGTGCAAGTTGTAGTATAAGATACCAATCAATATTGGTTTTCAAAATGAACAGTATGAGATGTACAGCTTGCCAATTTAAACTTTAATATTAGAGATGATAAGATCAGTACCTTTTTTTTTATTTTGCTAACATATGCAGAGGATCGTCCTTTGGTGACTGAAAAGGAAAACAATACATTCTAAGTATGTGGAGTCTCTGCTTTTTCATAATAGTCAATGTCTTATCAGAACTCATATAGACTTGGTGTTAGGAGCCCTGGAAATCTAGCGAGCCTGTTCCATGGATGTTTTATTCTTGCTTCCTATGGGCAAGCATAGTGAAAATTGGGGGGCAATGAGTTCTCAGCTTTACCTTAGCTATTCTGGGTTGCACTGATTGCTTGTGATCTACTGGGCTGGAATCATTATAGGGAAAAGTGACCACTGGGTCTAAATATAAAGTCACCATCTTATTTATGGACTCAATTCCTTTGTGGTTGCAGGAATACTGAACTTAGTTTCTGGGTAAGTAATGGCTGGCTATTACTCTAAGACTCTTTAATTGCATTCTCATAGTCTTATATGGGCTTCCTCAGTGGCACTGGTAGTAAAGATTCCACCTGCCAATGCAGGAGACATCAAAGATGCAGGTTTGATCCTCTGGTCAGGAAGATCCCCTAGAGGAGGGCATGGCAACTACTACAGCGTTCTTGCCTGGAGAATTCCATGGACAGAGGAGCCTGACAGGCTACAATCCATGGGGTCACAAAGAGCCAGACATGACTGAAGTGATTTAGCACGCAGTCTTATATAGTTGGTGAAGGCCCTATACTGTGGACTCTAGCATTTCCCTGTGGGAATGGAGATATAGGAAGACTTCCCCAGGAGAAGCCAGTCTGGTACTGGAGTGTAACAAGGATGCAATTTTCAGCTTTCTTGCTGACATGTGTCTCCTTCAACCCCAGACTACTGTGTTTAGGATTTCCACATTTTTCATTTTCAATGAGAAGATATTTTAATGGGAAAATTGTGGCTCTGGAAGTGATCAGATCAAGCTTCAAAAACTGTGCCATCAATACTCATCAGTTGTGGAACTTTGCACATTACCCTTGGTTTCTTGGGCTTCCCTTGTGGCTTAGCTGGTAAAGAAGATGTTTGCAATGTGGAGATCAGGGTTTGATCCCTCGGTGGGGAAGATTCCCTGGAAAAGGGAAAGGCTACCCACTCCAGTATTCTGGCTTAGAGAATGCTATGGACTGTACAGACCATGGGGTTGCAAAGAGTCGGACATGACTGAGCGACTTTTACTTTCACTTTTCACTTTGGTTTCTTTCACAATTGATTCATTTATTTACATAATAGCAATAATAATATCTGATATCTGATTGGCAGAGTTGTTTGGATAATTCAATACAATAAAATGCATGCAGTACCTGAAACTTAATGGACTGTCAATAAATATTAGGTTTTTTTCAAATTAAAGAGACTTATATAATGCAAACTTACCTAAGTCACAATAGTCATTAATATTTTTGAACATATGAGTTAACTGAATTGGAAAGCCAGTCATAAAGAATAAATCCTGAGGAAACAGGCTGTCCCATTACATTCTCTGAGGTGTGTGAAAGGCCAAACAAAAACGGGAGGGTTGTAAAGACTATGATAATACCTGAGAAGACAGTGGACCCCAATTCTTAGAACTATTGAATGTTAGGACTGAAGGTATCGTCAACCGTCCATTTTACAGATGAGGACACTGAGGCCAAGTGGAATAACTTGCCTAGGACCTAGAGTTGTAACTCCACCAAGCCAAAATTGAAAGCTCAGTTGAATGAGAGGCTTCACAAAGGAAGAAAAAAATGTGGAGAGAAAGATCAGCAAGGGGAATGGAGAACTTTAGCCCAGGGTGTGGTGTGGCATTGTAACGCACATGCCTCATTCACCTACAGGAGATACTCATCAGTATAAATCATTGTTACTCTTCAACTTCCCATATGGAAGTACTGAACTCTGACCAGGGTTTCTTTCATTAAACACCCAAGATTCCCTGCAGCCATGAACGTGGAAGAAGGATGGTGCACCCTAATATTCTTGCTGTATCAAGGACTCTCAGAGACGTGGCTTTTCTACACTAATCAAAGAAGATGAAACAGCAGAAAGCCACAGTCAAACGACAGCCTGTGTACTACTGTCCCAAAGCATTTTAAGACTGTTGTGACTATGAAGCAATGGGCACTGTTATGAAGGCCCTGCCCCAACGGTCATGTACTCCACAGAGAAGACTCTTAAACATATACCTCTAACCCATACTTCTTCCCTGAATCCCAGACTTGTATTCAACTACACTCTCGTTTACTTTATTGTGATGTCTAACAAGCTTTTGACTCTTATTTCCACCTCTATCCTCTACTTTCGACTGATCCTTCTGTTATATTCTCCACGCTATTCATCTTGGAGTCATCTAGGACTCCTCTTTCTTTTACATCCTATATCCCAACTATCAGAAAATCCTGGCAGTGCTACCTTTCAAAGATCTCCAGAATCCATCTACTTCTCATTATCTCCACTGCAAACATCCTGGTTGAGAACCAGCATTATTTCTCACCTGCTTCCTTATTAGCTACTCTATGGTCTGCTCCCACTCAGCAGCTAGAGTGACTTGTCAAAGCCTGAATCAGTTCATCTACTTCTTTCCCTAATGATGATTCCATTTATATAAATTTATTGAAAAGACAAAATTACAGAGATGGAGAATGGATTAGAGTTGTCAGGGATTAGGGATGAGGATGAGGGGTCTGGATGGATGGGACTATAAAGGAGTAGTTCAAGACAGTTCCTTTGTGAAGATGGAACCATTCTGTATCTTGATAGTGGTGATGGTCATATGCCTCTATGCATAGAACCACACACAAATGAGTATATGTAAATACTGGTGAGATATGAATAAAATTTGTAGAGTATACCAATGTCCATTTCCTAGTTTTGCTATTGTGCACAATTATGTAAGATTTTAGCCATTAAGGGAAGCTGGGTAAGGGTACTACAGACCATTCCAAACTAGTTTTGTGATTTCCTGTATTTATTTCAAATTAAAAAGTTATACACATGCCACTCCTCAAGACTTGGCATGGCTAATTTCATCACTTGCTTCAGATTTCTGTTCAAAGACTACCTCATAGAGGCCTTCACAGTCTTCCATATACAAAACATCAATTTCCTGATACTTTGTCTCTATCCCCCTTATCCTGCTTTAGTTTTTTTCTTAACACTATCTTTTGGCATACTATCTATTTGTTTGTTTATTTCATACTTTTTCTAACTTCCCCACTAGTATATGGGCTCCTTAAATAGAGAAGCTATTTTTTTTATTATTTGTTTGTTTATTTTTCTGTTATCCCTGCACTTAAAGCAGTGACTGACACACAGTAGACACTCAATAAATATTTGATGAAAGAATAAATGAGGGAACAGGTAAAGCTGCCAGAAGGAAAAGCCAGAATGGCTTAATGGGAAAGTCTTGGTCTTCACTTTTCACTCTGACAAAATCACTCACATTCCTTGACACTATGGAAAAAAAATACCTGGGGAAAGAGGAAAAAAACTTATTCTTACGGCTTCCATGATACGAACAAAAACAAACAGCATTGTTAGCAGCAGCTGTTTTTCTTTAAATAATTCACTTGAGTATTACCGTGTAGAACTGTACTATGGAAAGAACATGGCACACATGTATAAAATAAGTAACTTCCCTGGGAAGAATCAATACAGGCAGTCTCCAGGTTACAGATGGGTTGTGTTCTGCACATTTGAAAGGCAGTTGTTTAATGATCTGCTAGATGTTCGTCTAACCTTTCTGGCTGGATTCACTTCACCCCTACCTGTGCAGCTAGGCATACCTTCTTCCAGAGAATCAAGCTTGTTCCTAACCAGAGGAATCTAGCCTGGTTCAAGTTCATAGGTGAGTAAACAAAGCAATATTTCATCTATAAATGAATTGAAATATTGTATAAATAATGTTGGTCTGATTCTGCAAGGTAGGAGTACAAGTTCAAGTACAGATTTGAAAGTAATTTAATGATTCATTTACATGAGAAAGGCAAAAATGTGATTGGAAATATGAGCTGTGAATTCTGGTATCCCATGGAATTAAACTCTCCCCTTAAACTTACTCCAGTGTCTTAACTTCTTAAAGTCATATTTTCTTCAGTTGTAACTTGGAAATAATAATTAAGGCTACCTTTTGGGATTCTTCTGAGAATTAAAGGAGATAAGCATTTAGCACACTGCCAGAGTTCCATAGCATTGTATCCTCTTAGATCTCTCTGTTTTAATTAGCCTGAGCTCTGTAATCCATGAATGATGTTTTATATATCTGGATAACTCAGCAGACCCTGGTATGTTGTTAGTGCCCAATATATGTCTGGTAATGAATAGGATACTGAAATACTGAAAAAGAAACTCCCCAGGTCGGTAGGTGCGCAATATGCTACTGGAGATCAGTGGAGAAATAACTCCAGAAAGAATGAAAGGATGGAGCCAAAGCAAAAACAATACCCAGCTGCGGATGTGATTGGTGATAGAAGCAAGGTCCGATGCTGTAAACAGCAATATTGCATAGGAACCTGGAGGGTTAGGTCCATGAATCAAGGCAAATTGGAGTAGTCAAGAGTGAACGTCGACATTCTAGGAATCAGCGAACTAAAATGGACTGGAATGGGTGAATTTAACTCAGATGACCATTATATCTACTACTGTGGGCAGGAATCCCTTAGAAGAAATGGAGTAGCCATCATGATCAACAAAAGAGTCCAAAATGCAGTACTTGGATGCAATCTCAAAAACAACACAATGATCTCTGTTCGTTTCAAGGCAAACCATTCAATATCACAGTAATCCAAGTCTATGCCCCAACCAGCAATGCTGAAGAAGCCAAAGTTGAATGGTTCTGTGAAGACCTACAAGACCTTTTAGAACTAACACCCAAAAAAGATGTCCTTTTCATTATAGTGGACTGGAATGCAAAAGTAGGAAGTCAAGAAACACCTGGATTAACAGGCAAATTTGGCCTTGGAATACAGAAAGAAGCAGGACAAAGGCTAATAGAGTTTTGCCAAGAGAACGCACTGGTCATAGCAAACACCCTTTTCCAACAACACTAGAGAAGACTCTACACATGGACATCACCAGATCGTCAATATCAAAATCAGATTGATTGTATTCTTTGCAGCCAAAGATGGAGAAGCTCTATTCAGTCAGTAAAAACAAGACCAGGAGCTGACTGTGGCTCAGATCATGAACTCCTTATTGCCAAATTCAGACTTAATTGAAGAAAGTAGGGAAAACCACGAGACCATTCAGGTATGACCTAAATCAAATCCCTTATGATTATACAGTGGAAGTGAGAAATAGATTTAAGGGCCTAGATCTGATAGATAGAGTGCCTGATGAACTATGGAATGAGGTTCATGACATTGTACAGGAGACAGGGATCAAGACCATCCCCATGGAAAAGAAATGCAAAGAAGCAAAATGGCTGTCTGGGGAGGCCTTACAAATAGCTGTGAAAAGGAGAGAAGCCAAAAGGAAAGGAGAAAAGGAAATATATAAGCATCTGGTTGCAGAGTTCCAAAGAATAGCAAGAAGAGATAAGAAAGCCTTCCTCAGTGATCAATGCAAAAAAATAGAGGAAAACAACAGAATGGGAAAGACTAGAGATCTCTTCAAGAAAATTAGAGATACCAAGGGAAAATTTCATGCAAAGATGGGCTCGATAAAGGACAGAAATGGTCTGGACCTAACAGAAGCAGAAGATATTAAGAAGAGGTGGCAAGAATACACAGAACTGTACAAAAAAGATCTTTACAACCAGGATAATCACGATTTGTGATCACTCACCTAGAGCAAGACATCCTGGAATGTGAAGTCAAGTGGGCCTTAGAAAGCATCACTACAAACAAAGCCAGTGGAGGTGATGGAATTCCAGTTGAGCTATTTCAAATCCTGGAAGATGATGCTGTGAAAGTGTTGCACTCAACATGCCAGCAAATTTGGAAAACTCAGCAGTGGCCACAGGACTGGAAAAGGTCAGTTTTCATTCCAATCCCAAAGAAAGACAATGACAAAGAATGCTCAAACTACTGCACAATTGCACTCTTCTCACACACTAGTAAAGTAATGCTCAAAATTCTCCAAGCCAGGCTTCAGCAATATGTGAACGGTGAACTTCCAGATGTTCATGCTGGTTTTAGAAAAGGCAGGGGAACCAGAGATCAAATTGACAACATCTGCTGGATCATGGAAAAAGCAAGAGAGTTCCAGAAAAACATCTATTTCTGCTTTATTGACTATGCCAAAGCCTTTGACTGTGTGGATCACAATAAACTGTGGAAAACTCTTCAAGAGACGGGAATACCAGACCACCTGACCTGCCTCTTGAGAAACCTATATGCAGGTCAGGAAGCAACAGTTAGAACTGGACATGGAACAACAGACTGGTTCCAAACGGAAAAGGAGTCCATCAAGGCTGTATATTGTCACCCTGCTTATTTAACTTATATGCAGAGTTCATCCTGAGAAATGCTGGACTGGAAGAAGCACAAGCTGGAATCAAGATTGCTGGGAGAAATATCAATAACCTCAGATATGCAGATGACACCACTTTTATGGCAGAAAGTGAAGAGGAACTAAAAAGCCTCTTGATGAAAGTGAAAGAGGAGAGTGAAGAAGTTGGCTTAAAGCTCAACATTCAGAAAACAAAGATCATGGCATCTGGTCCCATCACTTCATGGGAAATAGATGGGGAAACAGTGTCAGACTTTATTTTGGGGGGCTCCAAAATCACTGCAGATGGTGATTGCAGCCATGAAATTAAAAGACGCTTACTCCTTGGAAGGAAAGTTATGACCAACCTAGACAGCATATTCAAAAGCAGAGACATTACTTTGCCCACAAAGGTCCATCTAGTCAAGGCTATGGTTTTTCCTCTGGTCATGTATAGATGTGAGCATTGGACTGTGAAGAAAGCTGAGAGCTGAAGAATTGATGCTTTTGACCTGTGGTGTTGGAGAAGACTCTTGAGAGTCCCTTGGACTGCAAGGAGATCCAACCAGTCCATCTTAAAGGAGATCAGTCCTGGGTGTTCTCTGGAAGGAATGATGCTAAAGCTGAAACTCCAGTACTTTGGCCACCTCATGTGAAGAGTTGACTCTTTGGAAAAGACTCTGATGCTGGGAGGGATTGGGGGCAGGTGGAGAAGGGGACAACAGAGGATGAGATGGCTGGATGGCATCACCGACTCGATGGACATGTGTTGGAGTGAACTCCGGGAGCTGGTGGACAGGGAGGCCTGGCATGCTGCGATTTATGGGGTTGCAAACAGTCAGACATGACTGAGCGACTGAAGTGAACTGAACTGAACTGAATGAATATGAAACAAGTACACACTGGAGAGGAATGTATTTAAGGATACGCAAGAGACCTTTAATGTCTGAGTGTAAATACCTGGAGGATGTTTTGCTTGTACCTTCCTTCTTCCCTTTCCCATCTCACTCTTCATGCACAGAATTGTTGAAAGTCTGTTCTTCTCTCATCTCTCCTTTCCAGTGAGAGAAGCATTAGGGAAATTTAAATATAAATATCCTTCACCTTGCATATTTTTTCCTCTTGGTTGGAATTTTGGGATCAGTATTGCATGAGGGACATTTTGTTAAACAGACATTTTCATTAAAAGGAAAAAAAAAACTAACTCATTTATATGAGGAAATATGTTGCCCATGACAGAATCTTTTGACTTTATTATGTGGGTCCTATCTGCAGGATAGAGCCTGCCCCATCACTAAAGAGTCTGCTGGCCCAATGAGAGAAAATGAAGAGCCCTACAAACATTGTTCATTGGCATGATCTCTTGGTTTGCCCTGATGATCCCGGACCCACTCCTGGGCAAGATTTCTTATTTGATTCTCAGGCTCCCAAGCTAGAATACAAACACCTGCAATACATCCTCCCCAACCCCAAATTAACACATAAAATTTTGATCTCTGGAACTCTGAGCAATCTTGCTTTCTTGTGTCCTACTTCCTTATGGTCACTACACTCTGATATCTTCCTTTCACTCTTATCACTGGACTCCTATCTTTCTCTAGAAATGAATGTTAATAATCACCAATCTTCTCTTTGCAAGAGTTCAAGCAATTTTAATACCCCCCAAAAATAACAGACTGACATGAAGTCAAACCTTGATCAGTTATAGCTAAAACAAAACAAAACAAAACAAAACAAAGCCAAACAAAGCAAACAAACTAAATCCCCTGGGGGAAAGTAGGAAAGCATGGAAGTTACTTGAAGAAAATAGTTTGGATATATAAAAATTTTGCTTAATATTTAGCTTTAGTTTTCCCTGCTGAGCTCAAGCAGATTATTTTCCTGCCTTTGATGGCTAATGCAAATAATTAGTTCCTCTCTTCTTTATCACCTCCTTGAACTTAAGTCTTCCCTTGATGTTTTCTCATGCATGAACGTGCTAGTACCACTTACCCTGATCTTGTAAATAAATTCCAAAAATTAGCTGGTCCACAAAAACCACACAAAATATCTTCAGTCCTTGCCAAATTTCTGTAAGCCATAGCTCTTCTGTCCATATGATTCCACTTCTTTCTTCTCTCTGCTTTATCTTGCTATTGATTCAAATAGATTTCCTGCATAATTTGTGCCTGCTTTGAGTTGACTGGTTGATCTGTCCTTGGTTATACTGAGCAAATTTGTCCTCTTTTAGCCCCAAGATAGGAATTGTGCAGAAAGAAATACACTTCTGTTCTAAAATGTGCTAGATTAATGAATAAATTAATAACTGGCCATGGTACCAAGATAGAGAATCTTCATCTGTCAAGGCAATGCAACCTATGAGGTGGCCAAGTCCCTGAAGGAGACATGGATTTGTCAAAAATGGATGGTATGAATGGGTTCCACCACAATTAATAATTTGGGGGACTTGTTTAGAAAGGACTGCCTAGGCAAGGGGAATTGATTCATCTACATAAGTTTTTATTGTAGATATTGCTCATTACCATACACACTTTGTATCATGGATTTGTAGCTTGAGATTCTTAAAAAACAAAGTGTTATAGTCTCCCAACAAACCACTTAGAAAGATCAAAGAAAGGCAATAAAAGGGGCTTTTTTTTTTTTTTTTACAAATTCATCACTTATCACTTATTCACTTACTTCTTTCTTGATGCTTTAACACCCTAAGTACATCTCTTTTGTGACTTCATGAGGCCAATTGGTTTCTTTGGTAAATATTTCTTGTTTATCCTGTTTTACCTTCCATCTAGTAATAACTATGGGCATATGTTAATGAAACTCAGGGATCCCTGTACTATGCAAATTAACAATCATTACTACTTTTTAACTAAGATGAGCTTTTAAAATTGAATTTAATTCCGTTGTTATCATCCCTTATTTTTATACAATTTTAAAGGTAGCTTTCCATATATAGTTATCACAAAATATTGGCTAGATTCCCCATGTTGTACAATACAGGATTGAGACTACCCAACACCCAAGAGTCTATAACTTCCACTCCCTCACCCCTATATAGCACCCCAACTCTCCTCCCTGCTGGTAACCCCTAGTTTATTCTCTGTATCTGTGAGTCTGCTTTTTCTGTTATATTCAGTAGTGGGTTGTATTTTTTAGATTCTACATACAAGTGATATCATATAGTATTTGTCTGTCTCTGTCTGACTTATTTTACATAGCATAAAGCCCTCCAGGTCCATACATGTTGCTGCAAATTAAAACGAAAAAACACATTGGACTTACACACACACAAAAGCAACAGCAGTAAGCACATTGTACTGTTTAATTATTAGCTGTGCTAATTTTTTCGGAACCATTCTCTTATTGAAGACACTGAGACTGAGAACAGGGACATGGATATGATTTGCCACATGATTCATATAAAGTCTTAACCTTGATTTACATATGAGTACTTTAATCAAGCCCCATTCCATCACCTTGGTTAAATCAAACATCTACAATAGTTTTCTAATATAATAAATGAGAAATGTAAATTCATAACAAGAGGTTTTCATCCATCCATATCTGTAAGATAAGGTGATGCTGGTGTACCAAGAGAATATTGACAATCTGAAAATGAAATGCCATAGAAGGTTTGGGTGAAACTGGAAGCAAAATTTTAACAATAACTATAAATGTGGCCTCTCCATGGGTCCATCTGTCCACAATCTCATGCCATCTGCCCCTTCTTTAGAGTTGCCATGGAAGAGAAAGTTTCACTACTCCAGCTACCTAATTTCTATTTGGAGAAAAGATGGGTGTCATTTTGAGTTTTAATTGAGATAAGAGCATTGTAATATTTATTTATTCAATCACGTATTTTTTTTTTGTCTCCACTCAGCCTTTTCACTTAGAATGTGTACATTCTTTAGTTTTGACATCAAAATAATGGCAACAAAGGAAAGAGTGCACATGCTATCTTCTCGGTTTTGAAAGAAAGGAAGGAAAAATCATCAGCCAAAGGATTTAATTTCAATACACGCAATAACAGTATTTTTTCCTTAATGTTTTCCCCCATAATCTTTGTTTTAAGAAAATACCTTCTCTTTTCCTAGTTTTCTTCTGAGAACTGATAGTGTACTAAATCCATTGGGATGCATGCTGTCTACTACACCTACTACTTTTGATACATTTTCATATTTCTCAAAAAGAAAAAGAAAAACAAGTGTATGAGAACACCATGGGTGCTGGAATAATAAGTTAGAGATTTTTATGTCTCCTATTTTTCAGGCTGGTAATTTCCTGTGTGCCCTCAGATCCATTCCTCTCATGTTCACGGCAGCTTACATTTCCCCCAAACCGTTGCCAATTGGCTTCCCAGTAGGTTTGGTCAATGGGAAACACTGATTAGACACTGGCAGGTGGAAGGAGGAGATAAATGAGGATATTTCTTTCCACTTCTCTCTACCGGAAGTGACTCCAGCAGGAGTTGCATATCCCCTGAGGTTCCAGTGTGCAGTGGAAAGACTCCTTCCCTGGCTCCAACTCCCAACAAGTAGCATCCATCCTGAATCCAGCTCTAGCCCAGTTGCTATGGCTCTTAAACCCTGGTAATATCTCTTACTCTCTTATTTTTTAAAATCCTAGAGGAGGTAACTGGGTCCCACAGATGCTAATCTCTGGGCTGCCTCACTATTCCCTGTTGGACTTTTTAACTGTTTCAATATTTTTGTTAAGTAGTTCCTCATATCAAGTTAATTGTACCTGAACAGGGTTTCACAAACTCATTACTACTGATGTTTTGAATGGATATTTATTTGCTGTGAGAGGCTGTCCTATGCCTTGTAGGGTACTTAGTAACATCACTGTCTCTGTCCCTTAAATATTGGTAGCGCCTCTGCTTTTGTGACAATTAAAAAATGCCTCTACATGATGCCAATTGTCCCCAGGGGAGGGGGCAGAATCACCTGTGGTTGAGAAGCACTGTATTAGGTTAGAGCAGCTCTTTTCCTGACTGGATAGTAACTGATAGACTCTCTCCAATTGTATTTACTTCTGCTATCCTTTAAAATGGAATTGGATTAGGATCAAATAAAGATATATGTACGCATATATATTGATATTCATCTAGTATAATACTGGTCATATTAATAGTCAAATATTCTTTGACAGATGAATTAATAAATTTATTAATATGAAAATATCTGTGAGATTTTAATCTAATTTTCTCAAAATTAATAAATATTTTATATTTGTCAGCTAATCTGTAAGACATTTTCATTTGATTAACCATCATAGGACCTTTGAAATACTTCACATATGTGATGGCTTATATATTATGGTAAGTAAGAGTAAACATCTCCTAATTTAACTGCTACAGAAAAACATGATCAGAGAAGTAAAGTTTTAGGGAGAAGAAATAGATAATAATAGTTTTTTATTTCCACCACACACTCTGATCAGGCAGTTTTCCTCTGAGCTCTAACATCTTTCCAATAATGAATAAAGATATTACATTCCTTATTTTGTACTACTAGTCCTTCCTATTTTAATACTTCTGTTCCTTATTTATTTTTTATTGCCTTTGTTCTTTGTGTTTTAAAAGGATCATTAACTCACACACTCATTCACACTTTGATGAACTAGTGTAATAGTGACTGTCAGTGACATTACACTAAACATTCTACTTGGATGCTTTGCAGTTGGAGAAAAGCAACACCCAATTTCTTCTGAGAGATGAAAGAGAAAGGAAATATGAAGAGATTCATATTCAATAGTTCTATATAATTTGCACAAATGAACAAATAACATTTTTGCTTGAAACACATATATAGACCTATATTTAAGATGCTTGCCTTACATTTTAAAATATATTTTTATCATTGATACACTTGATAATCAAGTAATACTAATAGGACCAGATGCTATGCTTCAAGTGTAACATTCATGTTACTGATATTTCTGTTCACTCATCAAAGTGTAATATTCTTATCAATGTTACTCCACCAAAATGAAAAGTTGTTAATTGAAGAAAATAAAATTCTTAATGTCACAAAATGTCACAAAAAATATTCTTCCCCCCTTAAAACAGAGGACAGCTGAATCTAACATATCCATATAGAAGCAATATAGAAGGAACTAGAAAAACAGAAGAAAAAAATTGAAAGTCCAATGGCTTACTATTAATTGAGCTTTAATTAGGAGGTTATCAAATATATGATTGATTATTCATCTCAGGGAATTGTGTGGTTTCAGAAATAAGACAAAATAGAACAAAAGGGCCGGATTTCCCTGGATGATTTGTATATTTTATTCATCCTAAACTCAATAATCCTTTACTAATCTGGAGAAACTTGCTCTTTTTTTAAATTGAGATCATTGCTCATAATGATATGAGAAAAAAAGGAAATGAAATCATAGGCCACATGATGGAAATCATTGAAATTTTATAAGGCATCTGGTTTTAAATATTTATATCATTCATATTATATAGAACTATAATTTAAATAATGGAATATAATAAAAATTACAATTTTTTGAACATATGAACACAGAGAATGTTACAGAATCTAAATCTAGCTACAAATCCCTTCCTCTCTCTTCTCTAGCCAGTGAACTCTATTTATTTTTCATGACCAACTGAATGTTACTGATATTGTGGAACAAAGTTCCACAGCCAGAATTATTTCTGTTGTCTGTGCCCCTACTCTTTATCCTCTATTATACTGTGTTTTCCTTCTGGATTTATAATCTACGGTAAACTATAACTTCGTATGCCTCAGTCACATGTGAGTTCCCTGAAGGCAGTTATTCAGTTTTCTATTTATGGGGCCAATTCCATATAACCTTGCTCATATATAGAGGCCATTTGAGATATGTTTTTGGAACTGAATTGAATATTTTTAATTACGTTGAATTGAGAAATTAGGTAAAACTTGAAGGTTTTGCATAATTGCAAAGCTGTGGACATGTATGGATGTGAGAGTTGGACTATAAAGAAAGCTGAGCGTGGAAGAATCGATGCTTTTGAACTGTGGTGTTGGAGAAGACTCTTGAGAGTCCGTTGGACTGCAAGGAGATCCAACTAGTCCATCCTAAAGGAGATCAGTCCTGGGTGTTCACTGGAAGAACTGCTGTTGAAGCTGAAACTCCAATACTTTGGCCACCTGATGCGAAGAATTGACTCATTGGAAAAGACCCTGATGCTGGGAAAGATTGAGGGCAGGAGGAAAAGGGGACGACAGAGGATAAGATGGCTCGATGGCATCACCAACTCCATGGACATGGGTCTGGGTGGACTTCGGGAGTTGGTGATGGATAGGGAGGCCTAGTGTGCTGTGGTTCATGGGGTTGCAAAGTGTCGGACACAACTGAGAGACTGAACTGAACTGAAAGCTGTGGATCAAAATAAAACTCACAATGTCTCTCGACCATGCTGTCATTTGGAGGGGTGAGAATGACTTGTAGTAAATGGGATTTTGTTTCAAGGATGTTAAATATACAATAATATGTATTTTTTCTTTTTTAATATAAATTTATTTATTTTAATTGGAGGTTAATTACTTTACAATATTATATTGGTTTTGCCATACATCAACATATATCCACCACAGGTATACACGTGTTCCCCATCCTGAACCCCCCTCCCTCCTCCCTCCCTGTACCAATTTCTTTTGCAGGACAACACATTTGACATATGGGTATGTGTGTGTGTATATATATATATATATATATATATATATACACACAAACACACACAAAAGTGTATATAATACATGTATATACAGAGACATATCAGTTACTTTCATATTTTCAGCATGCACCATACTTATGAATCTACTGACAATAAAAATGGTGATCACTGGGGAAAAAAGACATTCCTCATGAGCACAGTGATATCCCGAAAGAGGCAGGTCTCATTCACACCTTAAATAATAATCAAGTAATCCTGAAAAATCATAGTGGTGTTTTTAGTAATGCCAGTGTTCCTAAGCAAATAATCCTCTGCTTGTATGTTCTGATGTTTCGTGCAAAAACATTTTATATACTAATCAATTAAAATATTTTCATTCTAAAGCCATTTTTCCTTCTAACTATAATTCTGAAATGTTTATGTGCATGCTTTAGGAAAGTTTTTTTTTTTTAAAGAAAGATTGAATACTTTTCTCCTCCTGTTATTTGGTTAATGGGCACTCATCCTGTTGCCAGACTATTATGTACCATTGTCTCTGTGTGTGTGTGTGTGTATAGTATGATAAGATATTCTGTGTGAATAAGGCAAAATACAAGGTATAGCACTGCTTTATATTCACATTTTCAAGGTGAATAGAAATAAAAACAAATGGTGCAAAGCTAAATAAATCCATCATTAATTGTTATAGAAAAAGTGAACAGGAAAAAGGCTGCAAGTGTCTACATTTAGTTAGAAGATCTTTATACAAATTAGAAAACTGGTAAGTGAGTTGATTAGGCACCATCAAGATCCTAAACAAAAGGTTGACCCCACATAATTTTAATTTATAATACTCTTGCTGGCAAAAGGACAGCGCAACCATGTGAACTGATCCTGTGAAAATGAAGTTGCCAGAGACTAAATATGACTTGCCAACAGGCTGCCAACTTTGTTTCTAACCACTGAAATTGCACTAATTGAACCTTATCATCAACTACATTTCTAGCCCTTACCTTTCATAACCAGAAAAGGACAGAGAGAAAGGAATTTCTGAGTTATTCTCCCTAATTCAGACTTTCCAGGTGGCACAGTGGTAAAGAATCCACCTGCCAACGAAGGAGACACAAGCAACGCAGGTTCAATCCCTGGGTGGGGAAGATTCCCTAGAGTAGGAAATGGCAACCCGCTCTAGTATTCCTGCTTGGGAAGTCCCATGGACACAGGAGCCTGGTGGGCTATGATCCATGGGGTCACAAAGAGTTGGACATGACTGAGTGTGGACACAAACACATATACACACTCCACAATTACAGGCTTCCCAAAACGGACGATGCCAGCTGACAAATCATTAGCTCTAAAACAGGAGTCTACAGACTACTGCCCTGAAGTCAAATGTGGCTTGCGCCTCTTTCTGTAAATATAGTTTTATTAGAACACCACTGCACATTTTCGTTTACATAGTGTTTATAACTGCTTCCATTTAACAATAGCAGAATGGAGCATTTGTGACAGATACTTCCTCATAGACCACAAAATCTAAAATATTGACTATCTGACCCTTTACAGAAAGCTTGCTGACTCTTGCTCTTAAGCAATGGTGCTGTTTTGTATCTATGGTAAATCAAAACCAAAGCAGAGCTATGGTTCACGTATATCTCATTTTAAAAGCAAAATTACTTTTCCTCTTTCATAGATCCTCCCCTCCAACCCTGAAAGGCGCTTACTTTCCAATTTCAAGGAACAACCAAAGCAGAAGCACACCAGTAAGTGAGCCTGGTTACATGAATAACTTGTGAAGATTTGAATATACTTGCTGGCAACATGCAATATGTTAAGAATCAAGAAATATGTTTGCCTGGTACTTTTAAGGGGAATATATGGAAAGCCTGTTTTGAAACTTTTGAAAAGATTTATTTTCTATTCTGGAGGTGCTTTAGCATGAGGAGTTGAAGGTTGCATAAAAATATAGTTACTGGCATAGTCGGAGTGCTTACTCACTAGGGAAACATATGCCCTAAGATAAGACATGTTGGAAACAAATAAACAAGTAAATAAAATTTGTCAATATAAACTTAAACTCATATACCCTCATGAAGATATATGCTTAAATGTATCACCTCAAGCAAATTTGTCTTCATGGATCCTATGCTATTTTCCAGCCTTTAAACATTCCTTAAAGGTGACTCTCTGGTGCTTTTAAGTTTGAAGTTTCTATGACCACGTCTACAGCCCTTAACTTTCATAAATGAAATTCATTTTTGGATTCATATCGTGTGCTTCCATTAGCTCACTATATGATGGGAACAGATGTATCCTTTAGGTAAATCTCGGTGACACTTGGGCATTGCTATAGAGAGTATCTCATGTTAATTAAGACTTTTATCCGAAACACTGCACACAGGAGATGAGGCTAAGAATAAAGTCACCTGAGGTATGATATGATGTCCTTCAGAAACAAGGGGGATGTATAACTCAACATCTCTCCTTAACCACCCTCTATGAGGATTTGAGTAATGCTCAAAATTCTCCAAGCCAGGCTTCAGCAATACGTGAACCGTGAACTTCCAAGTGTTCAAGCTGCTTTTTGATCAAATTGCCAACATCTGCTGGATCATTGAAAAATCAAGAGAGTTCCAGAAAAAAACATCTATTTCTGCTTTATTGACTATGCCAAAGCCTTTGACTGTGTGGATCACAATAAACTGTGGAAAACTCTTCAAGAGATGGGAATACCAGACCACCTGACCTGCCTCTTGAGAAACCTATATGCAGGTCAGGAAGCAACAGTTAGAACTGGACATGGAACAACAGACTGGTTCCAAAAGGAAAAGGAGTCCGTCAAGGCTGTATACTGTCACCCTGCTTATTTAACTTATATGCAGAGTACATCCTGAGAAACGCTGGGCTGGAAGAAGCACAAGCTGGAATCAAGACTGCCGGGAGAAATATCAATAACCTCAGATATGCAGATGACACCACCTTTATGGCAGAAAGTGAAAAGGAACTAAAAAGCCTCTTGATGAAAGTGAAAGTGGAGAGTGAAAAAGTTGGCTTAAAGCTCAACATTCAGAAAACGAAGATCATGGCATCTGGTCCCATCACTTCATGGGAAATAGATGGGGAAACAGTGTCAGACTTTATTTTGGGGGGCTCCAAAATCACTGCAGATGGTGATTGCAGCCATGAAATTAAAAGACGCTTACTCCTTGGAAGGAAAGTTATGACCAACCTAGATAGTATATTCAAAAGCAGAGTCATTACTTTGCCAACAAAGGTCCATCTAGTCAAGACTATGGTTTTTCCAGTGGTCATGTATGGATGTGAGAGTTGGACTGTGAAGAAAGCTGAGCGCCGAAGAATTGATGCTTTTGTTTTTTTTTTTTTCATCAAAAGACCAAATTTATTTATTTTGAGGTTAATTACAATATTGTATTGGTTTTGCCATACATCAACATGAATCTGCCACAGGTATACACGTGTTCCCCATCCTGAACCCCCCTCCCTCCTCCCTCCCTGTACCATCCCTCTGGGTCATCTCAGTGCACCAGCCCCAAGCATCCAGTATCATGCATAGAACCTGGACTGGCAATTCATTTCATATATGATATTATACATGTGCTTTTGAACTGTGGTGTTGGAGAAGACTCTTGAGAGTCCCTTGGACTGCAAGGAGATCCAACCAGTCCATTCTAAAGGAGATCAGTCCTGGGTGTTCATTGGAAGGACTGATGCTAAAGCTGAAACTCCAATACATTGGCCACCTCATGCGAAGCATTGACTCACTGGAAAAGACCCTGATGCTGGGAGGGATTGGGGGCAGGAGGAGAGGGGGATGACAGAGGATGAGATGGCTGGATGGCATCACTGACTCGATGGATATGGGTTTGAGTAAACTCCGGAAGTTGGTGATGGACAGGGAGGCCTGGCATTGCTGCGATTCATGCGGTCACAAAGAGTTGGACACGATGGAGCGACTGAACTGAACTGAACTGATGAGGGATTCTGGTGCTCTTGATATTGTTTCAACTTACAAAGTTAGCTCATTTTTAGGATCTTTGAGCTAGCTATTCCCAGTACCCCCAGATCATTACCTGGCTAGCTATTTTTTGTCAATCTTAAATTTGTAAAAATCACCACCTCAGAGAAGTCTTGAGACAATTTTCAAACCTTTCTAAATCTCTTTTAACTCTTTGTATAAATTTCCCACTTTTGGATATTTTTTCCCTTCTTTCAGTTCATCTCCTAGCTTAGCTTACTAGATTGTGGGATTATGAGAGCATTGGCCTATTCTCTCTTGCATGTAGTATGTACAACATTGCTTGTAATACAGTGGCCATTTGATAGACTAATGAATATATTCATCTTAGAAAGCTAGATCCACAATGATGAACTTAGAGCCTATTATACAGAGTGAAGTGAGTCAGGAAGAGAAAGACATACTGTATATTAACACACAGATATGGAATCTAGAAAGAGAGTACCGATTACCCTACATGCGCGGCAGCAAAAGAGACAACAGACGTAAAGAACAGACTTTGAACTCGGTGGGAGGAGAGGGTGGGATGATTTGAGATAAGAGCATTGATACATATACATTACCATACGTAAAACAGTAGCCAGTGGGAGTTTGATGTATGATGCAGGGCACCCACAGATGGTGCTCTGTGACAAGCTGGAGGGATGGGGTAGAGAGCAAGGTGGGAGGGGGTACAGGATGGAGGGGACAAACATATGCCTATGGCCAATTCATATTGATGTACGGTAAAAAAAAAATCACAATATTGCAAACTACTTAACCTCCAATTAAAATAAATAAATACAAATTAAAGAAAGAAAGCTAGATCCACAATGGTCCAGGTATGGTGCTAAGCATGGGTATAAAAGAGGAAAACACTTTTTCTGCCCTGAATGTACTTCTAGTCTAGTTAGGGAAATAATCACAAAAAATTACACAATTGTATCATTTGAGGGACTATTTATTAAGGTTAATGAAACAAGCATTTTGGGAACATAGAGAAGAAAAATAATCATACCAGCACATTAAAGGATGGTGGAAACAGGGAAGAATTATTATAAGGGATATTTTGCTGGGTATAGAAAGGAAGGGATGAAGGCTTCAGGCAAATTTTTGTGACAAGTAGACTAACGTGATGCAGTGTGACATGCCTGGGAAAAATCTAGTTCATGGTGTCCACCTTTCTTCCCATCATCCACTTTCATTTCTCTGTCTACTCAACCCTTCACTTAGAAGCTTCACAGACATCTCAAAATTAACTCACTCAAAACAAACTCATCCCTCTTTCCTCCAAATCTATTTTTCCTTGCTATGCACTTATTTCTTATTTCATCCAACAGAGTACTTATTATTTTAACATTTCCACAAATGGTAGTGTCATCTCCCTAGAAAAATCAAGTCGGAAACTGGGAATCACACATGACTGTTTCCTCAGACTCTACTACATATTCATTCAGTCTAAGGCCAACCCCTGTTAATTCTACCTCCTGCATCTTCCTCAGAATTGCCCACTTCCTTGTAACCTCTTTAGCATCATCTTAGTCAAGATTGCTATCACTTCTTGCCAAGATTACAGCAATAGATGTTTTTCCCCCTTCTGATTTGCTTCTCTCTGAACCATTCTTCACTCATCAGCAAAAGAAGTTTCTGGATCACAACTCTCATCACAATTCATTGCTGCTGACTGCTCCTCAATGACTTTTAAAACTCAGAGGGCAATGAAAATCCTCTCCAAAATGAGGCAAAGACTTCCCAGGGTCTGGCCCCACTTCCTTCTGAGCTTGGTTTCTTGGTCCTTTCCCTTCCAAACATACTCATGTCACACTTTTTCAGTCTCTCCATTGTGTGACTCTCTCTCTCCTGTATCTTTCTGTGTGGTATGTCCTCTGTGGGTCCCCACCCCTCCAACATTCTTGTTTGGTCAATTCTTAACTATACTTCAATTCACTGTTCACATATCACTTCTTCTTCAGAGAATCTTCCTTTGACCCAGAAACAAATTTGGATTTCTAACTCTTCCCTAAATGGCTCTCTTCTCTTCCCCCCCCCCCCCACGTTTTTCTCATGAGACTCATCACAGTTGATTACCTATGTAAAGTCTGACATCCCTGCTGGGATTATGTCTGTCATATTCACATTTATACCCACATCATCTAGATACAATTAATAATAATGATAATTATTACTGAGGAAGCTAAATAAATATTTGTTGTATGAATAACAGTGGTAAGAATGAAAATGAAATGATGCAAAATAGCGAATGACAAAAGGCAGTGCTGAAAATGAGATGACAGATTATAAATGCCTTGAAAAGCATTTCAGAGGTCAAAGTGGCAGCACTTGTGTACAGATTTGAGTGAGAAAGAGGCAGAATGAATAGGATTCTAGGATGATTGTAATATATTTTCAGCTCAGGTGACTGGTGAAATGATGAAATTATCAGCTAACACAAGAAACACAGAAACACAAGTTTGGGGATGTTGAAAAAGATTGAGATATTTTGAGTCGAAGTGGGAGGGAATTCAGGACATCCAAGTTGAGGGATGTAGTAGGCATGTAGAAATTTGTCTTGTGGGCAGATCACTCTCTGAGTCAATAGTCTCAAGACGATTTTTTTAAATAATGTCAATAAATTACTTTTAGTGTGCACGAGAAATAACAGTGTGAAATATAATTAATGAGTTAAACTATTGTTAAAAATCAGAATGTGTTCCTATATGATGTAATGACTACAAATCCCTTAGCCAGCCTATGCTAATGGATACCTAATGCAATTCAAATTCTCTATCTCTCTGTCCTAAAGTGGCTCTAAAATATAATCTGAATGGCTTCGTTTTGGCGGGTGCCAGGCTGTGTTGGGCACCATCCACAAAATGGTTTTAACTACATTCGTTTGATCCAGCATGAAAGCCAAACACTAACAATTATAGAAGAAGAGATTTTTAAAGTCCCTTTATAATCTTGGAAGTGGTGGTATGAGGAAAAAAGAATAAAGCAGCAATGTCTTCTAAGGTATCAGAATTCTTTTGGAGAAATTGTTTTCATTCCTTTGGTAGAGGAAACAAAGGCCATGGTAATGATCTGAGTTTTGATGAGTGTGCTTAGGCACAAAGGTAAATTTAACAAGAATCAAGTTAACACAACTTAATTGGAAGATCAATAAGATTTATTAAATCTACTATCCCAAGTGAGATTCTGGAGTTAAACTAATGACAGATGGCCACTTCAATGCCTCAGTCTAAGGAAGAAATACCCTTATAAGAAATAATAAACCCTATCCTTCATTAGATATAATTTTTGTTTTAGTGTTAAATCCTAAAAAGAATATGCCTCATGGGGGCATCCTCTGATAACACAAAGTAAAGTGATAGGATTATTGAGAAATACAAAGCAAATATAAAAATTATTTTTAATGATTTTTTGATTGATCTCTAATGGAGTCTGAGTAAATAATGTTAAAATAAAATTGGGAGATTGAGACTGACATATATGCACTACTATATATAAAATGGATAACTAATAAGGACCTATGTATAACACAGGGAACTCTATTCTGTAATGACCTATATAGGGCCCCCTGGTGGCTCAGATGGTAAAGAATAATGACATAACATTGGAAAATAATATAAAAAAGAGTGGATATACGGACATGTATAACTGATTCAGGCTTCCTTGGTAGCTCAGCTCATAAAGAATCTGCCTGCAATGTGGGAGACCTGGGTTCAATCCCCCAGTTGGGAAGGTTCCCTGGAGGAGGGCATGGCAACCCACTCCAGTATTCTTGCCTGAAGAATCCCCATGGACAGAGGAGCCTAGGGGGCTACAGTCTATGGGGTCACAAAGAGTCGGACGCAGTTGAGCGATTAAGCACAGTACAGCACCTAACTGATTCACTTTGCTAACACATTTTAAGTCAACTATATTCCAATAAAACATTTAAAGTAAATAAAATAAAATTCATAGTATTTTTTTCTGAGGAAGGCAAGGTAATGTCATCCTGTAGCTTTCTGGTGTAAGGAAAGATCCTTGACTTTCCAAAGGGAACAATGGATAGCCAGTCCTTAGAGCTACAGAATTACAAGACTGTAGGGTCAGGGGCTACCTAGAAGTTATCATAGAGTTGGAGTATTGTCCTTAAATATCACCTTCAGGCAGGTTTTTGCTAGGAGTAAGACAGCAGAACATCTGTAACTGTATGAGTGAGCTCTATCTGAGAAAGACAGGTGCACTTTGGATACTGAATGAGTAGGTGCTTATTAACATACCGTTAGGAAAATAGAGAAGCCTGACATGTGCCCAGATGAAGACCTTTTCAGTGTCACAAAGAAGTGAGCTGTGAGGCTGCCTTAAGACTAAGCTGGGACCTTCATGAAGCAGCTCTGGATCTGTTCAACAACACTGAGACATTTTAGGGTCATACATTAGGATGCCAGTTCTCCAACACCACAATATATACAATATATCATGAGTCTTTGGTTAGTTATAATAGCTAAAGTACAGATCACTGCAAATGGACTCATCTTGTATAAATGTGAACAGATTCAAAGAATGATATAGTTGTCATTTGCATTATGTTTTTATGAGAGTGAGCAGTATGCTGGAAATTGCCCCTGACCCATATTACCATCTCATGTAAGCTCTGTATCTACCTCTGGACCATCATCCTAGTAGGCATTAAGAGTTACCCAATGAGGACATGAGAACACTAGAGCAGAACTTCCATGGACATTTTGATTGGATGCAGCCTTGTCTTCCGCTCAGCCTAGGATAAATTCCTATTGCTCGGAGTTGGCATCTTAAAAAGCAGATTTTAAATGTGTTTCTTGAGTTTGCTTAAGTAGACAGATTTATTATTACTTAAATACAGCTTTCTTTTTTAAAAAACTGGAATATTATTGACACAATATTTTAATATTTAAGTGTAAAAATAATTGCTTTGAGATCTGCAGAATGATATGTAGCCTATTATTTCTTGATAACTTTGGAAGAGCTAATACAACAGGAAGCAGATCTTAAATGGAATGAGGATTTTATAATGGAAAAAGAGCAAAATGACAAGGAAGTTACTAAAACATAGTATATTTCCATGTGAAAATAGATTTCAACACCCATTTCAAAATAATGATAACTTAGATTCTTCTCTCCTTCAATAAGATAACTCCCCCCCACTTACATATTTCACCTCTCCCAGAATTACTTCTTCCACAAAGAATTTTCCAGAATTACAATTACAGAATTAATCTCTTTTTCTTCAAAAATGGAGGAAATTTAAATTGGAAATTAAGTTGCATTTAATTTCCAGTTTAGCATTTTCATCTTCGAAATTAACCAAGCCGTGGGCAAGGTACATCTGAAAACGTTAAACCAAGAAAGGGGAAACCTGTCATCTTTGAAATATAAAATGGTGCTCTAGCTTCCAGTAAAGTACTGTCCATTATACTCTTGTTCTTCTTTTCCTCTAGATTTTGCCTCTGTCATTTTCGAAAATGCTATTAATGCTACGTTATGAAATACACTTCATATCATTTTTATAAAATCAAAAGAAAAAATCTAAGACTATATATTATCATAGATGCTACCTGTTATTTAACATGAAAATTTATTTGATATGTAATTTTATATTCATATTGCATTATGTGTATATAATGCAATATGTATAGAAAATTACCCTAGATATATTCAATTCTTTACATCCTCAATGTGTGTAAGATAATCTAATATATTCTCAAGACAAATGCTATTTTGTAGTGTTATTTGGATGATGTACCATTAATGAACATGAAAAGGAGAGGTAAATGTGATCAGATTCCTCTGTTCTGGTAAGACTCTGCATTCCATATGAGGTCCTATGAATGTTGCATAAATACCATAAACATTTGGCATCTACTGTGATAACACAAGGTTGATGTTTTTTTTCTGTATACATATATATAATTGTACTTAGAAGATTTTCAATATATTCAACATCTAACATAGGGTCTGGCACATTATTTGACCTTAATATTATGCCAATGAATGAATGAGGCAAAGAAAAAATGAGTAAGTACACAGGAAAGAAACAAGTCTTTCATTTATTTTAATTAGAGTGGTATTTGCTATAGTGGTATAGTATCTGACAAAAGTTAATCATTTCTAATACTTTAAAATCATTTAATAGGTAGTTTTATCCTGTAAAAGATCTTTTGCTATTGTCTGTCATCTGTAATAACTAGTTCATTCTTTAGTATAGCTTTCTTTCCATTTGACAAGTCTAACTGGGGAAAGAATGAAATTAACACTTACTAGTGCTAAACATTGATATAGCTTTGAATATTCATAAGGATCCTGGAAAAGAAGATTCCTTTATAGGAATCTCCAGGGTAGATTCTCTGAACAACTTTCCCAAAAGATAGCTTGAATACAAATCAGTTTAATTTCAAAACATAGGTCTTACCTCAAACTACACCACCTCCAAGAACAGCATTTTCTTAGTTTTCATGGGCCCTGATAAAGTATCCAAGATGTTCTCAGTAACCTGGACCTTCACAAAATGCCAACTGTGAACAAGTGAAGCATTTAGAACTATGGGTGGCATCAAAGTGCTATGGGGAGATTTTTTACTTTACTTAGTACCCACCTGGATTAGATGCTTTGAGGAAAATAAACTAGTGAAATTCAATCAGCTGGGTAAATGTTTGGATAAAAGATAAATCCTGTTTGAACAAGCAAAAGTCTTTATTCTTTTGATCTATCCGTTGAAGTCAAGCAATTATCATATAGCTAATTCTAAAAATAATCATCATATAGCTAATTCTAGAAATAATTATATTTACTTTAATTAATTATTAGTCTGGTTATTAGAGAGTGAGAGACTAAAAAATACTGTTACTGGCAATATGTAGGTGACATTAATTTATGCACACATCAGTGCAGTTTACATTTCTGCATTTTACTAGCTTACCTCTGATATTTGCAAACTAAGAGCTTCATTTATATCTATAAATGATGTTAGATTCCTAAATGATGAATGTTTAAGTATCTTTTTAAAATTAGTGTGTATGAATGATTTTTATCGGAAGCTTTCTTAAAAATAGTTACTATCATTATAGCAAGATGAACTATTGGAATTTTCCAGGAGTTACCAACAAATACCTACTCTTAGAGATACTGGTCAGGGGTCTCTAAACTGATTTTGTAACCACTAAAGAAGAACTTGGAAAAACTTGCTACCACTTGTGGATTTTTAAATCTGCATCTGGAATTTCTCATTCTTAGCTTAAATGATTGCAAAGGACATTATTTGAGTCACACTATAAATATAGATAAATAAAAGATATATACTTACACTTGAATGATTTTATTGATCACCTGTTACAATTTACTCAAACAACAAATGTATATATATTGAATTTTTTTTTCTGTCATTCATAGGCTCTACCATGAAACATTTTTCTTTGTACTGAATTATCATTGTTGTTGTTTAGTTGCTAAGTCGTGTCCAACATGTTTGCAATCCCATGGATTGTAGCCCGCCAGGCTCCACTGTCCATGGGATTTCCCAGGCAAAAATTCTGGAGTGGGTTGCCATTTCCTTCTCCAGGGGATCTTCCTGAACAAGGGATCAAACCCACGTCTCCTGCACTGGGAAGTGGAGTCTTTACCACTAAGGCACCAGGGAAGTGAGTTATCATTACAATTATAAAGCATATATATTTGATCAAAGGGATATACATGTATGAAAACCTTGATAAATAACATAAAAATAAGGTCTTGTTGAAAATGCTTCTCTTGATAAGGAAAATAGGGATTTAACAACTAATTTATAAACCTATAGAAGAATATATGGGGCTTCCCCAGTGGCTCAGACCATAAAGAATCTGCCTGCAATGTGAAAGACCTGGGTTTGGACTCTGGACTGGGAAGATCCCCTGGAGAAGAAAATGGCTACCCACCCTTCTATATTTGCTTGGAGAATCCCATGGACAAAGGAACCTGGTGGGCTACAGTCCATGAGGCCACAAAGAATCAGACAGGACTGAGCAACTAACACCTTCAGGTACAGTGAAGAGTACAAAAGAAAGTTGATGACCTTAGAACTACCTGTGCCTGCTCCTTGGAAGGTCTTCATGCATCCCCAGGTTACACACACACCATTGTGAGGACAACTATTTTAAGAAATTCAGTCATTGACTTTGACAAGAAATATGAACTGGCATACCCAAATCACCTGGTAACTTGTATGTGCACTTCTTCAGTTGCATCTTCTAGCTAAATGGTTATGTGTTAACATAAGGAAAGTTACATATCTGGAGGAATTAGCCTTGTTGGAATTTGTGCCGAAGTATAAATTCTAACATCCTCTCTCTCTTTGAATGTGTTTTTCAGTAGAAAAGAAGATAGTAATAAGAGGCAGTCTTGTAGTAGAGGGACATAGAACAGGAAAGCACACTCTAATGCAGGGTCAGCATCGCAGTAACTGTGTAGCCTTAGGTAAGCTTCTCAACCTTTTTGAACCATCATTTCTCTTCTCTAGAGGTCTCAGTCAGGCTGCACCTTAGACTCAGCTTTAAAGAAATAATGATTCACTTGACTAGAGCAAAACTCATATTTCCCCATAGCATTTTTCTTTAAATTATTCAGATAACTCTTCAATGTCTCTTGGCAAGATTTTCTAGTGCTTGAAAAGTTTATTATTGCAGCAAATCCCAGAGGAATCAGCAGGTAACACTAGACTCAATGCAGCGTGAAGTGCTCATAGGGACAAGTGGGTTTGGTAACAATAAGTTACCCTAAGAAGAGCAATTTAAGTGTCCATCAACAGAGAAATAAAGAAGATGTGGCACATTTATACAATGGAATATTATTCAGCCACAAAAATCCCAGAAATAATGCTATTTACAGCAACATGGGTGGCCCTAGAGATTGTCATACTGAGTGAAGTAAGTCAGACAGAGAAAGACAAATATTGTATGATATAACTGATATGTGGAACCTTAAAAAATGGCACACATGAACTTACTTACAAAATAGAAACAGAGTAACAGATGTAGAAAACAAACTTATGGTTTTCAGGGGGTTAGAGGGATTGACATATACATACTACTATATATAAAAGAGATAACTAATAAGGATCTACTCTATAGCACAGGGAACTCTACTCAGTACTCTGTAATGAACTACATGGAAAAAGAATCTAAAAAAGAGTGGATATATGTATAACTGATTCACTTTGCTGTACCTGAAACTAACACATTGTAAATCAACTCTACACCAATAAAAATTAATTAAAAAAAAAGACACAATGATGCCCAAGCCTCACCCCTGGGAATTTAGGTTTGATAAATCTGGGCTGGGACCTGGATATATGTTTCTTTAGCACTCTCTGGTTAATTCTAATGTGAAGAAAAGATGTAAAAGTCAAGGCTGGACTCACCACTCATACAGTCTTTTCATAAAAATGTAATATGTGCCTAAGCAAGGTTTCAAGTTTTCTGTAGAGGTATCTACATTTTTTACTGGGGAAAAGTTGGAAGCTACTTGAAGGAAATAAATGTTATGTTTGGGTTTATCAATCTTAAAAAAAATTATACAAAAATGATGCATAGTAGAGAAAGCTATTTAGTCTATAAGGAACTTTTTAAAAATAGAATAAACATACAGTACAGAGACATCCATAAATTTTGTTGTTAGTAAAGTTGTATCATGCTTTTAACATTTCACACAGCGGCATATATCCCTTCATTTGGAGATTTATAAGTGCCATAGGCTTTCCCACTTCCACTTTTTCTGCCTCTTAGAGATCCTAAAAGTTAGTAATAAACAATTAGTTCTACTCAGGATACACATCAAAAATCTATTTCTTTCTTCTTACTGAAGAAAAATCTCAGAAGGAAAGTAAATCAGCCATTTAAATGAACAAGATCTGAAATAATTGAGCTAACCCAAAAAAGAAAATCCCTCAGGAGGTGAAATTTTCTTTTTCTTTTTTTAAAAGGAGATCCTTTTATTTGAAAAAGAGATTTGAAAATAACAGGAAAAGGCAAATTAATGAATGAATTTAAATATACAATAATAAAGAAAGAGAAGAGATATATAAAATCTGATTTTTTTTCACTTCAGCATGATTTTTTTTAATTTTTTTTACCTTTTTTTTTAAATTTATTTTACTTTACAATACTGTATTGGTTTTTCCATAAAGAGTGAAGTAAGCCAGAAAGAAAAACACCAATACAGTATACTAACACATATATATGGAATTTAGAAAGATGGCAATGATGATCCTGTATGCGAGACAGCAAAAGAGATGCAGATGTACAGAAAAGACTTTTTGACTCTGTGGGAGAGGGAGAGGGTGGGATGATTTGGGAGAATGACATTGAAACATGTATACTGTCATGTAAGAAACGAATCGCCAGTCTATGTTTTATGCATGAACATTTTCTTTTAAATTAAAAGGTGAAATCTGACATACCACACTGCTTTTGTTGTTGTTACTATTTTTTTGCATTACCCTGATGCTCAGAGTGAAGAAATATGGATGTACTTTATATGACTATATTTTATAGACATACATATTCTATTTTTTTTCAATTCATCTTTCCTTAAAGTGTTTGTCCTGCTACTTTAAATAACTCAAATTTCTCAGGAAATTTAACTCACTGTTATACTTTACATGTTTCAGCTAATGCAATGTGGACTACTTGATAGATTCTGCATTTTTAGTTCATCTTTTAATCTATAAGTAAAGTTTGATAATTAAATTTAAACATTGAGCTAAAAATATCATAGGGCTAAGGGCTCCTTTGTGTTAATTTAAAAAACAATTTTTCTTAAAGATGATAAAAATACTCTAATCACAAATAATCAACAAATTCTATTCTAGTTTTCCACTTGATAAGATCATTTTGTTCATTTGATCATTTTGTTGTGAATTCCTTAGGAATGATGGGGGATAAGTAGATATATCTATAATGTGAGATGTATATATTTGGGAAATTGTGTTAAATGTTGGTTTCCTATTTTGCTAAAGCTTGATTTATTTATGCAAGTGATTACTCTGATATTAAAAAGTAGCTCTAATTTGAACATTCAATATCTTTGCTCCTTAAATAAACAGAGATTAAAAATGGAATTTTATCAATGTTGAGTTGGTGCATCTTCTTACAGAGAGGGAGGTAGAGAATTTCTGTTGTATAAAAACCAAGGAAATCAAAGCAAAACTTGTGATGTTAGGGAAAATATCAGATTTGATTTCTTAGAATGACTCTGGCTTTTTCAGCATTGATTATCTAAAGGGAGATAGATATACCACTATGAAATATCTTTTTTTAAAAGTAAATTCAAAAATAGAGATTCAAGTTGTAGCACCAACTGATGCAAAGCATGAGGGACCATCAAAAAAAAAAAACTAATCTGAAGCATTTTGTAAAACTATGCCACAAATCAATATTTTAGACACTTTAAAGATCATCCCTTTGCTTTTCAACCTTCACACTTCAGAGACAGGGGATATATATGTTTATATCCTCTCTGTTTCTAAAATAAATCATTTCCAAGTTGGCACTTCTTTTATAAAAGGGCCCACTGCAAATGTCAATTTTTTCTATGGCTAACCAGAACCATACCTGTGGGAGAAATGAGCAGACAAGAGTAAAGATGTCATTCAGGGTCATTTCCTATATTTGTATCACAGGAAAGCATTAAACTTATTGCACTTCATTTCTTAAAGCCATTCCCCTCCACCCTCACACCTCCTTAAGAAATGTGAGTCAGAAGTGATCCAACTGGGAAAACTCTATGCAAGGATTTACACAGTTTTAAAAAGAGGTATCTATTTGTATGAAAAAATATATTGCAGAGCACAGTTCTATGAAGGACAGTAAATGGACCGAGTTAGTTTCTGCTGTAAAAACAGAAACACAAAGATCATGGGGAAATTTAACCACAATATGTTATCAACAAGGTAAAAATCCATTTAATATAAAGCCTCTGAGGAACAAAGGGAACTTGCTTTGTTTATATCAGACAATTTAAAATTGTTTTACCCTTAAAAATAAAAGTATAAAAATTTCAGATTCAAATATTCTTTTTCTTTTGAATTGCAATTAAGCACAATCAGTTCCTGGGATTGGGATAAATGAGGTAAATGGCATAAACTGGATTTACAAACACACTATTTAAATTTAAACAAAATTTCTACCAAATATAAATATTTCAGTAATATTCTATAGGAATTATAAAAACTGAAATAAATGTTATTTATTTGAACACTGCAGTATAATCAAGGGCACTGATTGGGTCACCTGCATTTCTGGTAGTGTTAAATTAAAATCTGTTACTTAGTGCTAAATGATTCCATCAAGAAGAAAGAAACAGTAAACCAAACAGAGGCATAACATTTCTGTAAATCTTGTATATAATTATTACTAGGGGTGATTAACATTATTTCATATACTTATAGGCTATTTGCTTGACTTTTATAGTATCCTTTTAGCATATTAGTAATGTAAGCCCCCATTGGTCAGACTTTTGTAAATACTTTTTCTAAGAATACCATTAATCCATTTTTTTTACTTTGTTTATTGTTCCCTTTGCTATATGGAAGCTCTAAACTTTCAGTGAAATCTGTGTGCCAATTTTATGTTTTCAGGATTTTTGGCCTTGCTAAAACTCTCTCTCATCACATGTTTTTAATGTCCTGTATCTCCTTTTATAATTTTTATGAGTTTATGCTTCTAGTAAGTTATTTTTACTACATGGAATTTATTTTTGTTTACCAGCCATTAAGGGTATACCATTGTTTCCACCATATGAATAATCAGTTACACAATGGCATTCATAAAATAGTATATGCTATTCACACAGAACTGAAATTGCCTCTCTATCTTATGTGGATATTTTTTTAACTTGCAGTTTTAATTCACTGACATATCTGTCAAGTCCTATGCCAGGAAGTTATGGTTGTCTCTACAATCACCTGCAGTCAAAGTATAGTCAAGATCTGGAAGGGCAATTAATTCCATAATATACTTCTTATTCATAAAGTTCTTAGTGTTTTACACACACACACATACAATGTTCTTTGATACAAACTTAAAGTATATGCTATGTGGACTGTCACCGAAAAAATAAATCACATGTTTTCTTCTTTCTCTTCGTTGTTCCTTTTACTGTGCACCAGGCTTAATTTTAAAGGCTTTTTCCAGGGGCGGGGAAGGGAGGAATAAATTAAGAGTTTGGGATTAGCAGTTATTAATTCCTATATATAAAATAGATAAACAAGGCCCTCCTGTATTGCATAGGTAAATATATATTCAATATCCTGTAATAAACCACAATGGGAAAAAATATGAGAAAGAATACACACACACACACATTCTTCCTGTCTCCTTCTCTCTCTAAAGATAGGTACATAGATAGATAATCTGAATCATTTTGAAGTATACCGGAAACTAACAGAACATTTAAAATCAACTATCAGTTCAGTTCAGTTCATTTCAGTCATTCAGTTGTGTCCGACTCTTTGCGACCTCATGAATCGCAGCACGCCAGGCCTCCCTGTCCATCACCATCTCCCAGAGTTCACTCAAACTCACGTCCATTGAGTCAGTGAGGCCATCCAGCCATCTCATCCTCTGTCATCCCCTTCTCCTCCTGCCCCCAATCCCTCCCAGCATCAGAGTCTTTTCCAATGAGTTAACTCTTCACATGAGGTGGCCAAAGTACTGGAGTTTCAGCTTTAGCATCATTCCTTCCAAAGAACACCCAGGGCTGATCTCCTCTAGAATGGACTGGTTGGATCTCCTTGCAGTCCAAGGGACTCTCAAGAGTCTTCTCCAACACCACAGGTCAAAAGTATCAATTCTTCGGCACTCAGCCTTCTTCACAGTCCAACTCTCACATCCATACATGACCACTGGAAAAACCATAGCCTTGACTAGACTGACCTTTGTGGGCAAAGTAATGTCTCTGCTTTTCAATATGCTATCTAGGTTGGTCATAACTTTTCTTCCAAGGAGTAAGCGTCTTTTTTTTTTTTTTTCCTACAAGCAATAAATGCTGGAGAGGATGTGAAGAAAAGAGAACCCCTCTTACACTGTTGGTGGGAATGCAAACTAGTACAGTCACCATGGAGTAAGCGTCTTTTAAAAAACATAAATGCTTTTTCCTACTTGAATTCTTATGTCCTCGAAAGAGATTAGGAAATGGGCCACCTTCTTAACCCTCTTTCATACATGATAAAACTGGGCCTGAAGACACTAAGTTGGCTGTTAAGTAAGTAACTGACCAAGATTTCAACTCCCAAAAGCCTAAATCTGAGTTCACACTTGTGGGTTAGGAGCCTTTCATCAATATTCCTGTAGCACTGATAACACTATATTGATTTTCATTTAATTTTTTTTAAATTAGACTACAGCCATTGGAGAGCAAGGGACATGTTCCATGGTTTCACCAAGACCAACACCAGCTTTGTTAGAAGTCACCTCCTCAGAAAAGAGCTCCCCAGGGACCACCAATTCTCAATCAGGGATGTTTTTGCTTTCTCAGGGACATTAGGCAATGTCTGCGACATTGCTGTCACAACAAGAAGGGTGCTATTTGCCTTCCAGTGTGGAGAGGTCAGTGAAAAAAGTATGTTCAACTCTTTGTGACTCCATGGACTGTAGCACACCAGGCTCCTCTGTCCATGAGATTCTTCAGGCAGGAATACTGGAGTGGGTTGCCATTCCCTTCTCCAGGGGATCTTCCTGACCCAGGGACTGAACCCATGTCTCCTGCATTGCAGGCAGATTCTTTACTATCTGAGCAACCAGGGAAGCCCTGATGAGTTGTTGCTGTTGTTCAGTTGCTAAGTCCTTTCCGACTCTTTGTGACCCTACAGACTGCAGCACGCCAGGCTTGCCTGTCCTTCACTATCTCCTGGAGTTTGCTCAAATTCATGTCCATTGAGTTGATGATGCCATCCAACTATCTCATCTATATTGCTAAATATCCTATGATGAACAGGCACACCTTAGGAAAGAATCATGTTGCTCAAAGAGTCAAAAGTACAGAGGCTGAGAAACGTTGTCCTAGACAAATTTCAGAACCACTTTTGTGCCTAACTGTGCAGTTATCCAATGTTTGTACTTCTCACTCACTGCATTCTTAATGCCATCCATAGACTAAAAACTCCATCAGGGAACACATCTATCTGTTTTGTTCAATGCAATATCCCCTCTAACTTAAACAAGTTACTCACTGAGTTGAATGAATGAATAGTGGATAACTTGTTTTAGGTTTCACAGTGAATACATGGTATTGTCAGGCCTCTCTAAGCATTTAGTTAAGATTATTGCTGTCCTCTAGCTAGACATATGTAAAATATTTTATATGTACTTCACCTCAGGGTTTTCATTATCATGCTGTTATTTACAGAGTCACAAACTCTTTAAGAGGTATCATCTACCATTGAAAAAAAATAAATTTATGCCTTTCATATAGGTATGCCCTAAGATATATGTGGCAAATTTATCAAGTGAGACATAGGTTAGAATACTGTGAAACCTTGAGTTTTGTTAGTTCTTTTCTATGCTAATGTTGTTAAGGACATTGTAACTAGCTTTCTAAGGCTCTCTATGGGCTTCCCTGGTGGCTCAGATGGTAAGGAATCTGCTTGCCAGGCAGGAGAACTGGGTTCAATCCTTGGGTCAGGAAGATCCCCTGGGGAAGGAAATGTCAACCCATTCCAGTATTCTTGCCTGGGGAAATTCCAGGGACAGAGGCATCTGGTGGGCTATAGTCCATGGGGTTGCAAAGAGTCAGACACGACTGAGCAACTAACACAAGGCTCTGTATAGGGCCAAGCAACTGCTTGAAACAGAGTTATCCTCTGATCTGCCTGACTTCCTTCTCTCACCATTTATGAGTTCCTGATATCTTCATCCAGTTTCTCTCAGTCCCACCTTCTCCGCTGCCTGTCTTTTGTTGGGAGAAAAAGACTCAAAGAATCACAAACTCCACAGATTTTTAAGGTCACATCTCCTAACCACCTAACTGATTTATAAATCCTTAAAAAAAAGAGCAAAACACTCCCAAGTTCCAACGTCCCCTCATCTTGCCTATGTTCAAACATCTTCAGTGCTAGAAAATACACTATTTCTTGAGGCATCCAATTTCTTCTTTTGGAGAGGGTTCTTTTTTCAGTCAAAAGCCTGCCTGCCCATAGCTTAAATCCAGTAGTTTCGGATCTGTGAATGTCTTGGGGCTACTCAGAACAAGATTAAACTCTTACCTATGTAATAATCCTTCCAATGTTTGAAGACGGCTATCACAACTCCTCTCCTTCAGGTTAAACTTCCCTGATCCTTCATCTGCTGACACAATTTCAAGGCCTCTCCATCTCTGAACAGCTTCCATCCTTTCTCTGAGTGGTTTTAAAAATTTATCATATCAATTTGACCATTCTTTCATTCTATTAATCTATTCTGGTGAAGGAACAGGGAAAATCTGAGTGAGAATAAGTGAATACGTTTCCCTCCATTTTTTCCTTCAAGTTTTTAGTGAACAATTTTTCTTTGCGAGATACCATGCTAGTCCCAGGGAATACGACTGTGGGCAAAACAGATGATTTTCCCTCTCCGAGTTTACAATTATACTAGGAAAGAAGGGCGCAGATCAAAACACGCGTAGTTAAAATGACATTATAGGGGTTTTCCTGGAGGCTCAGTGGTAAAGAATCTGCCAGCCAATGCAGGAGTCATGAATACCATCCCAGACTTGGGAAGATTCCACACGCAGTGGAACAACTAAGCCCGTGTCCCACAACTACTGAGCCTGTGATCTAGAGCCTGGGAGCTGCAACTACTGCGCGCACATGCTGCAAATACTGAAGCCCGTGTGCCCTAGAGTCTGCACTCTGTAGCAAGAAAAGCCATAGCAATGAAAAGCCTGCACACCACAATGAAAATAGCCCTTGCCTGCCACAACTAGAGAAAAACCCATGCAGAAACAAAGACCCAGTATAGCCAAAAATAAATAAACACAATTTTTAAAAATAAAAATGACATTATACATGTGACAAGTGTTACCAAAAACTCTAAGAGCATATAATAAGGGGGCCTGATTTCAAAATATTATCTCACATAACTGTCACCATATTGCTGCTGCTGCTGCTGCTAAGTCACTTCAGTCATGTCTGACTCTGTGCGACCCCATAGACGGCAGCCCACCAGGCTCCTCTGTCCCTGGGATTCTCCAGGCAAGAATACTGGAGTGGGTTGCCATTTCCTTCTCCAACGCATACATGCTTGCTAAGTCACTTCAGTCATGTCCGAATCTGTGTGACCCCATGGACAGCAGCCCACCAGGCTCCTCTATTCACAGGATTCTCCAGGCAAGAACACTGGAGTGGGTTGCCATTTCCTTCTCCATATTACCATGACTCAATAATTATTTTCACTTTATAGATCAATAAACAAAATCACAGAGGTGTTCTTAACACGGATACCTCAAGGAGAGTTCCTGGATTCCTCATCATATCAGGTAGATATTGTCTGCAAGATTCAAACCAAGCTCTTCATGGTCCTCTCTCTTGGATTCTCTGACACCCTGCTTCTTACTATAGGCCAGGCAGGAGAGTCAACCAGCAAATCCAGATGAATGAAATATACATTGAACAGGGTAAAAGGCTTACAATCACCATGATAAAAGGAAAAAGCAAGAATAAACACAACTTTCAGGACTGTCAAAATAGCCAAAGGCCACTGAGCTGTCTGTTAGTACAGACACCCCCAACCCAACACAGACTGCATTCATATCCATGTGGAATAGCAACATTCAGCAAACTGAGTAAATTTTAAAATTTTGAGCCATTATAATTGACCCTTAAACAAGAAGGAAGTTAGGGGTGCAGACAAAGATCTGTGTATTACTGACAGTTGGCCTTCTTATCTGTGGTCCTGCATACATGGATTCAAGCAACCATAGATGATACAGTATTATAGTATTTACTGCTTAAAAAAATAGCATATAAGTGGACCTATGTCATTAAAACTTGTGTTGTTGAAAGGTTAATTTTACTTACCTTCCAACACATGACATATTTTCACATGTGAACCTTAAACGTACTTACGGATTACAGTGATATAAAGTAAAAACTGCTATATTTCTCTTAGTTTTATGGCTAGTGGCCTTTAGACTCTGAATATGTGTTAACTAGCATGGCTACTTTGGAAAGTTTTACTAGTATATGTGGACCATAATGACTAAAAGGTGACAGATGAATTGTCTCCCATTCCTATCAATCAACATTCTTAATGGAGCTATATTTGAGCTATTAGTATAAGATAACAAATTAAAAACACTGTTAATTTTTAGTTTTTCTCCTGATTAAATACACACATTCCCAAAGACACACTCAAATGATGAGCAACAAATATACTAAAATAAAAATAATACTTTGGAACATTCCCCAAGTCTGTCAATATAGTTATATGTCTTTTGTATATCCTTTCATAGATCTAAGTTCTAACACATCCCTTATATTTTCTGCATTCATTTTAAAATAAAAGTTTTGCCGATCAACCTCTGCATGTGTACTGACAGCACTTTTAGTGGTTCACCTTTGTTATTCTTCTGATAACATGCCCCAAATAAATCAATCTCAACTGTTAGAAAGCAAACAAACATTTTTTTTTCTTTTTCAAAAAAAGAATGCATCCTATGGGAAATAAGGAAGGCCAAAAGTAGGTTTGAAAGAGTGTGTAACATGTGGTGGTCAAACATCATGTGTGGCGGTCAAACATCATGGGACTCCTGACAAATACACTTTCATTTTGACATCTTAACTGATTCTAGTCTGTGGTAAGGGTCTTTAACCTGGCATCAATGAATAGGACTTAGGAAGGTCAATGGATCTTGGGAATAAGAAGAAAATAATTTAAGAATCTTTGTCCTGTAAGCCAGACTTTACTCTCATTTCACATTCAGAGATTTTGAGACTCAGTAATGTGCCCACCTCATAGATAATTGGCACACACAAGATTGTATATGAGGCCAATCTTACTCTAAAACCTATGCTTGCTCTACCATGTCATATCACTTTCTCCCAAAGCTTCTAAGAAGTCAAAACCTCAAAAGCTATTAAAGAGCAACGGAAATAGACTTTATACTATGCAGCCATTATCGGGAACTAAGTTTTTATTGTGAGTAAAATGTTCAATGATCTAAAATGGACTCAACAACATGCAAAATTATCACACCATGATGATGGCTATAGAAAGAATCTTCAGTTCAGTTCAGTTCAGTTTCAGTTCAGTCACTCAGTTGTGTCCAACTCTTTGTGACTCCATGAATTGCAGCACGCCAGGCCTCCCTGTCCATCACCAACTCCCGGAATTCATTCAAACTCACGTCCATTGAGTTGGTGAGGCCATCCAGCCATCTCATCCTCTGTTGTCCCCTTTTCCTCCTGCCCCCAATCCCTCCCAGCATCAGACTCTTTCCCAATGAGTCAACTCTTCCATGAGGTGGCCAAAGTACTGGAGTTTCAGCTTCTGCATCAGTCCTTCTAATGAACACCCAGGAATGATCTCCTTTAGGATGGACTGGTTGGATCTCCTTGCAGTCCAAAGGACTCTCAAGAGTCTTCTCCAACACCACAGTTCAAAAGCATCAATTCTTTGGCACTCAGCCTTCTTTACAGTCCAACTCTCACATCCATACACATATGGATAAACCATAGCCTTGACTAGACAGACCTTTGTTGGCAAAGTAATGTCTCTGCTTTTTAATATGCTATCTAGGTTTCTTTTAATTTCATGGCTGCAACCACCATCTGCAGTGATTTTGGAGCTTAAAAATTAAGTTTGACACTGTTTCCCCATCTATTTCCCATGAAGTGATGGGACCAGATGCCATGATCTTCATTTTCTGAATGTTGAGCTTTAAGCCAACTTTTTCACTCTCCTCTCTCACTTTCATCAAGAGGCTTTTTAGTTCCTCTTCACTTTCTACCGTAAGAGTGGTGTCATCTGCATATCTGTGGTTATTGAGATTTCTCCCAGCAATCTTGATTCCAGCTTGTGCTTCTTCCAGCCCAGTGTTTCTCATGATGTACACTGCATATAAGTTAAATAAGCAGGGTGACAATATACAGCCTTGACATACTCCTTTTCCTATTTGGACCCAGTCTGTTGTTCCATGTCCAGTTCTAACTGTTGCTTCCTGACCTGCATAGAGGTTTCTCAAGAGGCAGGTCAGGTGGTCTGGTATTCCCATTTCTTTCAGAATTTTCCACAGTTTATTGTGATCCACACAGTCAAAGGCTTTGGCATGCACACACACACACACACACACACACACACACTCACACAAATACACACCTAGCATGCAAATTAAGATTGCTAAACTCCAGTTCAGTTCAGTCACTCAGTAGTGTCCAACTCCTTGTGACCCCATGGACTGTAGCATGCCAAGATTCCATGTCCATCACCAACTCCTTCAGCTTGCTCACATTCATGTCCATCAAGTAAGTAATGCCATCCAACCATCTCATCCTCTGTAGTTCCCTTCTCCTCCCACCTTCAATATTTCCCAGCACCAGGGTCTTTTCCAATGAGTCAGTTCTTCGCATCAGGTGGCCAAAGAATTTCAGCTTCAGCTTTAGCATCAGTCTTTCCAATGAATATTTAGGACTGATTTCCTTCAGAAATGATTGGTTTGATCTCTTTGCAGTCCATGGGACTCTCAAGAGTCTTCACCAACACCACAGTTCAAAAGCATCAATTCTTTGGTACTCGGCTTTCTTTATGGTCCCACTCTCACATCCATACATGACTACTGGAAAAAATGATAGCTTTGACTAAACGGACCTTTGTCAGCAAAGTAATGTCTCTCCTTTTTAATATGGTGTCTAGTTTGGTCATAGATTTTCTTCCAAGGAGCAAGCATCTTTTAATTTCATGGCTGCAGTCAACATCTGCAGTGATTTTGGAGCCAAAGAAAATAAAGTCTCTCAATGCTTCCATTGTTTCTCCATCTATTTGCCATGAAGTGATGGGACCAGATGCCATTATCTTTTTTTAATGCTGAGTTTTAAGCCAGCTTTTTCATTCTCCTCTTGCAATTTCAACAACAGGCTCTTCAGTTCTTCTTCTATTTCTGCCTTGAGTGTGGTGTTATCTGCACTGAGGTTATTGATGGTTCTCTCAGAAATCTTGATTCCAGCTTATGCTTCATCCAGCCTGCAATTTCACGTGATGTACTCTGCATAGAAGTTAAATAAATAGGGTGACAACATACAGCCTTGACGTACTCCTTCCCCAATTTTGAACCAGTCCATTGTTTCATGTCTGATTCTGTTGTTTCTTGACCTGCATGCAGATTTCTCAGGAGGCAGGTCAGGTGCTCTATCCATCTCTTGAGGAATTTTCCACAGTTTATTGTGATCTACATAGTCAAAGGCTTTAGTGTAGTCAATGATGCAGAAGTAGATGTTTTTCTGGAACTCTCTTGCTTTTTCAATGAGCCAACAAATGTTGGCAATTTGATCTCTGGTTCCTCTGTCTTTTCTAATTCCAGCTTGAACACCTGAAAGGTCTCGGTTCAAGTACGATTGAAGCATGGCTAGGAGAATTTTGAGCATTACTTTGCTAATGTGTGAGATGAGTACAATTGTGTGGTAGTTTGAACATTCTTTGGCATTGCATTTCTTTGGGATTAGAAAGAAAAATTACTTTTTCTACTCCTGTGGCCACTGGCGCGTTTTCCAGATTTGCTGGCATATTGAGTGCAGCACTTTCACAGCACCATCTTTTAGGATTTGAAATAGCTCAACTGGGATTCCATCACCTCCACTAGCTTGGTTCATAGTGATGCTTCCTAAGGCCCACTTGATCCTGGTCATCTGGTTCATGAATATCTTTTTTGTATGGTTCGTCTGCGTATTCTTGCCACATTTTCTTAATATCTTTTGCTTCTATTAGGTCCATACAATTTCTGTCCTTTATTGTGCCCATCTTTGCATGTAATGTTCCCTTGGTATCTCTAATTTTCTTGAAGAGATCTCTAGTCTTTCCCATTCTATTGTTTTCCTCTATTTCTTTGCACTGATCACTGAGGAAGGTTTTCTTATCTCTCCGTGCTATTCTTAGGAACTCTTGCATTCAGATGGGTATATCTTTCCTTTTCTCCTTAGCCTTTTGCTTCTCTTTTTTCTCAGCTATTTGTAAGGCCTCGTCAGACAACTATTTTGCCTTTTTGCATTTCTTGGTGATGGTCTTGATTACTGCCTCCTGTACAATGTCACAAACCTGTGTCCATAGTTCTTTAGGCACTCTATCAGATCTAATCCCTTGAATCTGTTTCTCACTTCCACTGTGTAAATGTAAGAGATTTGATTTAGGCCATTCCTGAATGGTTGGGCTTCCCTGATAGCTTAATCTGCGGGGGGCGTGGTGGGGGGTGGAGGTGGTGGTGGTGGGGCGGACAGTGAAGAATGGTGCTTGGTACATTATAAACCCTCAGAAATATTGGTTGCTTTTGAATGGACTGAAACCCAACCTGAATCCAGTCCCTACTCAGTTACCTAAGGAAGACAATGGATGCCTAGGCAACGCCTAAGCAAGTTGTGAGGTAGAGGCGGGTCTCAATTATTGCCTCACCAGAGGCTGCAGAGCTGAGGTGCAATAGCGGAGTAGCAGAGCAGCGGGGAACCTAGGCGGATGGTTATCCGACTGGGTGTGTTCGGGTCACTCCCGGGCGGAAGTCGAAGCTGAAACTGCTTGAGAGCGGTTTTTGCATTTCAGCCCTATGTCATGAAATTCAGATAATTTCCCAGCTGTTCATCGAGATGGAAAGCTCAGATTCCGACGATGAAGAAGACAGAGTCTCGGTCCGACACAGAGGTCAGACAGACCGATTGGCTCGAGAAGATGATTACTACCGATTCGTAAGTGATCTGAGTGAGGAAGATTACATACTTATGAGGGACAACAATTTGCTCGG
Source organism: Ovis canadensis (assembly GCF_042477335.2). Classification (NCBI taxonomy): domain Eukaryota; kingdom Metazoa; phylum Chordata; class Mammalia; order Artiodactyla; family Bovidae; genus Ovis; species Ovis canadensis. The sequence goes on from NC_091727.1 coordinate 32,802,218, forward strand.
CCCCCTAGGTGAAAGTACGGAAGAAGAGATGCAGAAGAGGCTTCAAATAATGAAAGAAAATCTACGACGAAACTCAGATGAAAATACAGGTATATTTCTCTTTGGGGGGAATAGGATGGGATGAAAAAGGAACTTCATAGTGTTAATAATCACTTCATAATAGTAAATAGTAAATTATACAGAAGTGGCATGCATTATTTGGTAAGGTACTTCTCATAAAAAAGAACTGACATTTACTTGGTTTGCGGTAAGAATGCCAGGGTAGGTTTTTTTCCCTGATTCACATTTGGATTGTTTTAATTGGGAAATAGTGTGAAGTAGACTATTGGTTTTTGTTTGCTGGTTGGTTTTGTACCTCAATGGAAAGGTCCTCCTATGTCCCAAATTATTTTCTCTATCTATGAAAGTGATGGAGAAGGCAATGGCACCCCACTCCAGTACTCTTGCCTGGAAAATCCCATGGATGGAGAAGCCTGGTGAGCTGCAGTCCATGGGGTCGCTAAGAGTCGGACACGACTGAGCGACATCACTTTCACTTTTCACTTTCATGCACTGGAGAAGGAAATGGCACCCCACTCCAGCACTCTTGCCTGGAAAATCCCATGGATGGAGGAGCCTAGCGGGCTGCCGTCTATGGGGTCGCACAGAGTCGGACACGACTGAAGTGACGTAGCAGCAGCATGAAAGTGAATGTCGCTCAGTCGTGTTAGACTCTTTTTAACCCCATGGACTATGCAGTCCATGGAAATATCCAAGTCAGAATACTGGAATGGAAGGGATCTTCCCAACCCAGGGATGGAACCCAGGGATGGAACCCAGGGATGGAACCCAGGGATGGAATCCAGGGATGGAACCCAGGGATGGAACCCAGGGATGGAACCCAGGGATGGAACCCAGGGATGGAACCCAGGGATGGAACCCAGGTCTTCCACTTCGCAGGCGGATTCTTTACCAACTGAGCCACAAGGGAAGCCCAAGAATACTGAAGTGGGTAGCCTATCCCTTCTCCAGCGGATCTCCCTGACCCAGGAATCCAACTGGGTTCCCCTGCATTGCAGGCAGATTCTTTACCAACTGAGTTATGAGGGAAGCCCTCTGTATCTATATAGACATGTAAAAAAAATAGCAAAAAGAAATATTTTATATTTTGATCAAGTAGTTCTCAACTGGGGACAGTTTTGCTCTCCCCCACCCCAAGGGACATTTGACAATAGCTGGAGATATTTTTGGTTGTCACAGAAGGAGGCATGGGTGTTACCAGCATCTAGTGGGCAGAGACCAGGGATGCTGCCAAATATGACACAATGCACAGGGTAGCTCCCCAAAATAAGAATTGTCCAGTGCTAAAATGTAAATAGTTCTAAAGCTGAGAAACCCTGCTGGAACCTCAGATATGGTGCCTTCTCTCCCAGTGTAAAATAGAGGATTTTACTACCTAATTAAGAGGATACTATAATACTTTGGTTCCAGAATATGGTCTTATATGCACCATGCTAGGTTCAGTCTATTCATTTGATCTGATGTTCAGCTTAATGCCAATTAAAAATCTTGGTAATATTAAGAAGTATTCAAAATTCAAATACTTTTAATCCTATAAACTTTGCTTATATTTGGGCAATAATCTTGTATTTTAAAACAACTTATACGTTATCAAAAGCATATAGGAGCCTAGGAGTAGTAATGTTGGAGACTAATGAGAATCAGACAATAGTATCAATTGAATTAAATACTAGCACTGTACCTTAACTGGTGTTTACCTGGTTTAATTGCTTTGGTGTTTTGACAGTGGACTGAAAAAAAATGTTGTCTCTTGACATTCCTCCCACAGTGGTATACAGGGCTGTGTTTATGACAAAATATTGAAAAACAGACTTCCTTCAGATACCCTTTGTAAAAACCTCTCTAAATTTATCTAGGATTAGTGTACTCTTTTTCAGATGGAATTGAAACTTCCCTACCTTTGCTTATAAATCCAGATAACAAAGCTTTTAAAGTATTAACTTTAAAGTTAAAGATAATTAACTTTTAAAGTATAACTTATAAAGTAAATGTGAAATCAGTTGAAAACATCTGAGTGTTTAAGTTCTCATTTTTGTTTGCTTTCTAAACAAAGTTTCAGAGTGCTGCTATTTTATGATAGTTCCAATTTTGGTAGTTCTTTTATGGCCCCTCCCCCCATTTTTTTAAATTAACAGATAGAGGAGATGCTTCAGATAATGAATCCAGTGAGGACTCTCTTCTAGACTGGCTTACCACTTCCGGACAAACTGAAAATGTGACAAGTGAACAAAAAGAAAATCAGTCTTGGAGAGAAGAGAGCGAAATTAGTGCTAACAGTGATGAGCTCAGATTTGGCTTAGAAAGCAATCTTGAGTGTGATGATGAAAACTCAAATCCAGAAAATGAATATGTAGCATCTGCAAAACTTCCCAGAAGAGAAGATACGGAAGACAGCCAAAGGCAAGTGGAAAATCCACAATCTGAGTCACTATTTACAACAGCGTCTGCATCAGAACACGATACAATGGAAACATTAATGGAAGTCCCACCGACTAGAAGTCAGAGACGACCAAGAAGTAGGAGCCCAGACTCTCGGAGAACGAGAGCAAGGACTGACAGTTGGACACCTCCACGTACACTGTGGGAACTTTTTCAAAGAATGAATGAAGATATACCATCTCAGACTTTTAAACAACCTCTCATAAGTGAGAATGATACATTTTCTAGAACTGGGCATGAAGAAACATTGAGACAGCAAATGCCTGGACATGAGCTGCAAAATAGGGGTCTTACTGAAACTTCTAGAACTAGGAATGCTGTTCCTGGAGAATGTTATTCAGACACAACGGGCAGTAGTGAATCTTGGGAAGTGAGGGAGACAAATCCAACCAGACCCTTCAGTCCTTGTCCAGTTAATTGTCCAGCATGTTCTCAGAGATACAGAGAAGTTAGTAGAACTCAGCTAACATCGGACTTACCAAACACCACCACCACTTCAGAAAGCGAGCAAGAGGAACGGGCGCCTATGTCTTCAGATTCTGATGAGGCCAATGAGAGAGCTTATGCCAATACCATCAGAAATTCCGTTCATAGAATTTTAAATACTAGCTTAATTGTAAATACTAGCTTAAGTACTAGCGCAAGTGGTATAATGTCTGTTACAACTCAGACTATTTTATGTCAGACAATGACAGTATTTAGTGACTCAAGTAACCTTATGGACAGTGGCAGTATTTCAGAGCATAGTGTCTCACGTCCAAGTGAAAACATGGGAAGGGCACAGTCACCAAATGAAAGACGTGGACCTAATGGTAGTGATAGAAGACCTGGTTCTGCTTCAAATGCTAGCTATGATTCTGATTCAAGTTTACTAATGATATCAGTTTCAAGCCCCTACGATATTTATGGTGCCACATTTAATCAAATGTCTGGTTTTAGCTCAGGTGATGAAGATTTGGAAATTAGCTCACCGATGTTTGAAGACAGTGAAGAAGGAAGCTCAACAACAGGCTTCTCAGAGACCGGGCAAGAAGATGGACGAATGACCCCAATAATAGATGACGATAGCGACTCTGGGTCTTCCCTTAATCTGGAACAATTTCTCTTATTACATGAAGCAGACCCACACCAACCTACAGGCCTTAGCGAACTGCAGATTGACAACTTGCCTATAAGATTTTCTGAAGAGGAAGATGCAACTAAAATCTGTACCATTTGCATCACAGAATACACTGCAGGCAACATGCTACGCATCCTACCATGCTCGCATGAATACCATTATCAGTGCATTGATCAATGGCTGGCAGAACATTCAACCTGCCCTATTTGTCGTGGGCCCGTGGTGGACCACTCTGAGGCAGATGATCCTATGTGAGATCTGAATTCTCGGATATATAAAGTGTTACAGTGATGGACAACTGTCAGCTGTGTCATGTCCACTTTTAGAGTTATTTATGTTTAACAACTTGAATCTACATGTAACAATTGGAACTGAATTACTTGTTCCTGAAGAAATTATTGGGCTTTCCCAAATTTCTGTTTCATAATAAAAGGAAATATCAAAAAGTCAAACAGCGTTATCCTTTCTGACAATAAAAATGAGTTACGCATCATAGCAATGCACTGAATTTCAATAGAAACTTAGCATGTGCACTGGGTTGGGATATTCCTGATGCCATGAGAGAAATGTTCTAATATGATATAATCAATCTCGATAGATCCTAGTAGTATCTTCTAGTCATATAAATCCCAGATGTCTCTTAGCCCTGTTCAATCCTGGTTGTGCATGCAAAGAAACAGGAACCCAACTAAATAATTAAGAAGCAATTTAAGACTATATTAGAGTCATTCACATACAAAAGTCATGTTATATTCATAGAATGCCATAAAAAGCTTCGAAACCCTTCTCTTCCAGTTTATCCCTTTTATCCAGTTTATATCTTCCATTTATCCCTTCTCCAGCAGTTTATCCCACCCTCCCCAATACTACCTTAAAGTTTCTCCTATTCCCCACTACCAGTGTATTAGTCAGAGTCCTAGCCAAAAGCTGATGGCACACTTTAAAAGAGTGATGGAATATCACTTAATGAGGAGACTAAAATGTGTAAATAATGAAGAAAAACCAAGAGATGATGAAGTATCCATAGGCTAGCAACTGAGAAGCCAGTATTAGAACCACTAGGTTTGAAGGGGCATAGAGAGATAGTAGTTCCTGCAATCCCAAATGTCTTAAGAGTTGTTGTAGAAGTCCACCCAGCAAGAGCTATAAACTGAGAAAATGGCAGCCACTGCCAATCCAAAGTTTTGGAGAGGGTGCATCATAGAAATGAATACCCTTACCTTCTTTCCTCCTGACTTCTAATCTTTTGTCAGTAGTTCACATTAGCCAAATCTAACCTGAAGGACTGATGCTAAAGCTGAAGCGCCAATACTTTGGCTACCTGATGGGAAGAGCTGACTATTGGAAAAGACAGTATTGGCCAGTACAAAAATTTTTCCTTATCATTTTCCATCCTGGTGAGAGTGCATAATATTACAACCTAGAGCAACAATCATCACTTTGTACAATGTGCAACCTGTTCAAATGCAGGTAGTGTTACGTATAAAGCTGCTCTAAACATTGAAAGTCAGAAACATCACTGACTTTTATTTTCTATGTGACTTGCTGGTAGCCACAGTATTTGCACATAACTACAAAATATAAATGGGGAGTGGTGGTGAAGTTTTTAAATTCACCTTTCAGCTAGCATATTTTTCACATAGCAGATATCTGCATGGCCATACATGAAGATCTAGGTCAAACCTCTGAAACTGACATCAACTCATACTGAAATTTGTTTGAATATTCTGATTTTTATTAAGCATTTCTGATACCAGGTGTACTTCATCTACTGTGAGTAGAAAAATTATAAAAGTCCTTGGTTTTCATACTATCCTAACAGGTTCCAGTCTTCCAAAGGATGGTAATTGCTTAATTAATGCTTCAGTACATTCACATACACCTTCTGTGGTTGACAGAATTCTGAGATGACGCCTAATGATCCTCATAGTAGCCCTTCTCCTTGAGTATGAGACCTGTAAATGTGATGGAGTATCGTTCCCATTATTAGATTATGATAAACAGCATAGTTTATTGGGAAATTATCCAGAGTGAGCATGTCCCAATCAGGTGAGCACTTAAAAGGCACAGAGAGGACTTCTAGTCCATATAAGATGGTTTATGCTCCTCTTGCCCTGCTCCCCATTTACAAGCCCAACTATATATCCTGGAAACAATATGAGACAACCAAATGTGAGCTCTGAAAGGTCTAAAGAAGAAGGTGAATTGGCTAGGGACCCTTGGAATGACTGAGCAATTTCATGTCAGGGCACCTTATGACCTCTACCAAGAAGAAATGTGACCTGAACCCAGCATTCCCTCTAAACTTAGTAACAGAAAGTGGCTCAAATGGGCTCTTCCTCCATCACATCAAATAGGAATCCCACAAATACCAAATGAGCACTGCAGAACCTAAAAGAGGGAACAATTAAAATCCCTGCTGACAATAAATGCCCAGATAAAGTGATCTCCCCACTCGGCCTGAGATTCCCCTTCACCACCCATACACACCAGTGGCTCCTTAGCCAGAAAAAGTGATCCCACCACAAAATGTGCACACTTGGAAAATGCTCTCCTCCTCAGAAGGGCCTGAGACTCCTCTCCCCTATCCAGAGACATTAGGAAACTTCCTGGTACCTCCACAGAAACTTTTCAGCCTGGTAAGTACCCTTCATTCTCTACAGTCAAGGGAGAACCTGTCACAAGTGCCTGGCACAGGAAGTACTCTTCATCAAGTGGTCCAGAGATTCTCTTCCCTCACCAGCAGCACCAAGTGGCCTATCCTGGGGAAGCTGCTTCTGACCCCATAAGCAGCATGAGGAGGGACCAGAAGTAGCTCCACCTGCACAACACAAAAGGTACCATATAGGTTCTGAAAACTAGACTGTCATGGAACCATGGTCCACAGAAGTTGAGGAACTATGTGCCAAACCTATAAAAATGAAAGGCCTGCTAAAATAAAAACAAAACAACTTTAAACAGGGGCCAAAGTATCCTAACATAATAGCCAAAATGTCCAAAAAACAATAAAATATCACTACTCATACCATAACGACTTGATACATAACAACTTGAATAAGAAATGACAAATGATGCCAAATCAGGATGAGTTAGATGTTAGAATTATCTTACAAGTATTTAAATGCTGAGTTCAGACCTTTACGACCTTGAACAGAGAACCAAGCCACTCCATAGCAGTATCCCAACCTACAGAACTGTGAGCTATTAAAGGGGGGTTGTTTTAAGCCACCACATTTGTACTAATTTCTTATGCAGCAAAAGAAAACTAGGACAATGTCTTATCTAGGATCCATCCTGTACCCAGAAAATGATTATAATGAGTCCGCGACGGTCACAAAGATTAGGACATGACTTAGCAACTGAAGAGCAACAAGACAAGTAAATGCCTTAAATGTCTTAGTTCCAGGCCTATTATGACATCATAATCTACCATTTTTACCAAGAATGGAATCCCTAATTCCTGCTACTGAAGCTCTTAGAAGACAATATGCTTCCTGCTCGAACAACCACCAATATCTCATAGCTCTAACTTGACTTCATATTACCATCTCTCATTCTACCAGCATATGCTGCTTTTATCATACACCTAACTTAACATGCTGACTTTCAAACTACATAGCTACTTAATTTGTCTCAACACAGTTGCTGAGTAGTATTATTAACATAATAATAATAATAATTATTATATATTGATCTTCCAAATCATAGTTCTTTCTATCTGCCCTGACAAATCAGAAATTACGATTTATACCAGAATCATCTGAGCTCCACCTGATCTGTTTTTTCCATTACAGTGTATCAGTTTAAATACACAGCATCAAGTACTGTGATTATGAACATTAATATTTCTATCTTAAGAATTTTCTCTGTGTTTTCTTTCTAGGTTTTAAAATATTTATTTATTTTGGCCTAATTCAAAAACAAACTAACAATCTTATCTGAACAACAAATACTTTTTGAAAGTAGTTATAGCCTATGGATAGATTTTTGATAGCAATATCAAGTATCAGTTCAGTTCAGTTCAGTTCAGTCGCTCAGTTGTGTACGACTCTTTGTGACCCCATGAACCACAACACACCAGGCCTCCCTGTCCATCACTAACTCCTGGGGTCCACCCAAACCCATGTCCACTAAGTCAGTGATGCCATCCAACCATCTCATCCTCTGTCATCCCCTTCTCCTCCTGCCCTCAATCTTTCCCAGCATCAGGGTCTTTTCCAATGAGTCAGCTCTTTGCATCAGGTGGCCAAAGGATTTCAGCTTCAGCTTCAGCATCAGTCCTTCCAATGAATATTCAGGACTGATTTCCTTCAGGATGGGATGCAAGGAGATCCAACCAGTAGTACACAAATCTAAGTCCCTCCAAACTAGTTCAGCATCCTCTCCTTTCTGACATAAATCAGATCCAATTTTCATGAAGAATATATGTCTTGTTCTGACGAAACTAATTTATGTAAAGGCAGAGTCCTTTAAATCACTGGTTCCCAACCTCTAGGCATCAGACCAGTACCTCCTCTTAGATCAGCAGTGGTATTAGATTAAAAATAAAGTGCACAATAAATGTAATGCACTTGAATCATCCCAAAGCCATTCCCCTGACCCCAGGTCTGTGGAAAAAACTGTCTTCCATGAAATCGGTCCCTGATACCAAAATGGTTGGGGACTGCTGCTTTAAATGGATAAAAGTACATACAATTTTTAACATTTCTGACATGTACACTCTTATTTTTATTAATTGGGACAAACTATCAAGGCTATGGTCTTTCCAGTGGTCATGTATGGATGTGAGAGTTGGACTGTGAAGAAAGCTGATGCTTTTGAACTGTGGTGTTGAAGAAGACTCTTGAGAGTCCCTTGGACTGCAGGGAGATCCAATCAATCCATCCTAAAGGAGATCAGTCCTGAATATTCATTGGAAGGACTGATGCTGAAGCTGAAACTTCAGTACTTTGGCCACCTGATGCAAAGAACTGACTCATTTGAAAAGACCCTGATGCTTGGATAGATTGAGGGCAAGAGGAGAAGTGGACAACAGAGGATGAAATGGTTGGATGGCATCACCGACTCAATGGTGATGAGTTTGGGTAAACTCTGGGAGTTGGTGATGGACAGGGAGGCCTGGCGTGCTGCCGTCCATGGGGTCACAAAGAGTTGGACACGACTGAGTGACTGAACTGAACTGAACTGAGGCATCAATTTGGGCTCCCCTGGTGGCTCAGACGGTAAAGAATCTGCCTGCAATGTGGGAGACCTGGGTTCCATCCCTGGGTTGGGAAGATCCCCTGGAGGAGGACATGGCAACCCACTCCAGTATTCTTGCCTGGAGAGCCCCCATGGACAGAGGGGCCTGGCAGGGTACAGGCCATAGGATTGCAAAGAGTCAGGCAGGAGTGAGGGACTAAGCACAGCACATCCGTCCATTCACCTTTACCTGGGAATAGTTTCTCTTAGGGAAACTGAGGTAATTAAGAACTAAAATCCTTTCTATTGAGAAAGGGATAAAGGAGCTTAAACAACTAAAAAAATGCATATTATGTGTCCCTCAGTGAACCATGACATAATTCTGTCAAACTTTGAAACAACTCAAAGAAAGTCAATGAATACATGGAGGACTAGACTGTAAATTATTTACTGCAAAATGATTAGCAAAACTATCACCTGGAGTATTTTGGAAAATGGCAAGTGGACCTAGTAAACTCATAAATCTGGCTAAGGAGATATCTAGAAAGAGTAAAAAAAAAAATGATTGACTTCTTTTCTTTAAATGCCTGTGATACTATAAGAAAGAGATAAACTAAAGAAGGAATTATTCAGTTTTAGAAAAGAATGTACATAAAACATAGAATGCCCAGGATAGACTTCCAAGCTAAGAAAAGAATCAACGTTCAACAACGACCTCAGAGCAAAAAGTAAAACCTGGAAAAGTAAAATGTAGTCTCAGGGTAAAGAAGTAAAGTAAAGGAGCTATACAATCCTTGTTGAAGGTCTTAGAATGATTTCAGAGTGTTCCTCTCCATGTCTCTTTGCTAGGCCACCTACATTTGCCTCAGACAGAGGTGGCCCAAGGTAGATGAGATCTTATCTTAGAAAGAAATGTGAATGTAGATTTTGTTTAATGGAGTGAACACCCAATAAGAATCTCAGGCAAGCCCAATAGAGAGTGGGGGTAGGAGGGAGAAAGGGAGAGGGAAATTTTGTGCTTGTTAGAAGCACCATGAGATAAGACTAAAAGGGACAGACGCAGTTCAGAATGAAAAGAATACTTGGTACCCTCAACGTTGTGCACACACTAAGAAAACTACTTAGCTACAAACAGAGACCTTTTAAGGAAGACAGGATGATTCAATGGCACCCCACTCCAGTCCTCTTGCCTGGAAAATCCCATGGACGGAGGAGCCTGGAAGGCTGCAGTCCATGGGGTCGCTAAGAGTCAGACACGACTGAGCGACTTCACTTTCACTTTTCACTTTTCATGCATTGGAGAAGGAAATGGCAACCCACTCCAGTGTTCTTGCCTGGAGAATCCCAGGGACAGGGAAGCCTAGTGGGCTGCCGTCTATGGGGTCACACAGAGTCAGATATGACTGAAGCGACTTAGCAGCAGCAGGATGATTCAGATGGACACACTGAAGCGACTGAGCATGCATGCATGTATTGGAGAAGGAAATGGCACCCCACTCCAGCATTCTTGCCTGGAGAATCCCAGGGACAGAGGAGCCTGGTGGGCTGCCGTCTATGGGGTTGCACAGAGTTGGACATGACTGATGCGACTTAGCAGCAGCAGGATGACTCAAAGGCTAAACTAAGATATTAAAGGACTAATTGGTGACCCAAGAATGGGCCTGGGCCCTAAACCAAGAAACTGGAATCAAAAGCCCATTAGAATTTTAGAATTACTCTGAACTGTTCCTCCTTTTGAATAGAACTGTCAACTAAGGCCATCCTATGTTCATCTTAGGGCTTCCCTGGTGGCTGAGATGGTAAAGAATCCATCTGCCAGTGCAGGAGATTGGGGTTTGATCCCTGGGTTGGGAAGATCCCCTGGAGAAAGAAATGGCAATCCACTCTAGTATTCTTGCCTGGAGAATACCATGGACAAAGGAGCCTGGCAGGCTACAGTACATGGCATTGCAAAGAATCAGACATGACTGAGCAACTAAGAGTTTCAGTTTCATGCCCATCTCAGTATTATATGTTAGATGTGAAAAGGGTGGATAAACCTGTCAGTTTATCCCACAGGTCTTCTGTTTAAGAGGAATAAAACTCGAGGAAATACACCTGAAGTGTTTTCTATATCCAGACCTAATTAAAATGGCGAAGTCCAAGATGGTCATATGTTATCATAAGAAAATAAGAGCTTAATGGTCTTGAAAGGGGGTGGATGTACGTTTTAATGTGAGAATGTTGATATTATCTGTCCAGGGAATTGACTATGGTAGATTAAAAATTGCCACAAATCCTCACACTTTTTCAGTGAGAGATCCTTTTTTCCTTCCTTTGAACCTAGTCTGGCCCATGGTTGCTTTGACAATGGAATCTCATAGAAGAGATGCAGAACTGATACTATATATGGGCCTGGTCCTAGGCTTTAAGAGGACTGATGCTTCTGCTATGGTCTCTTATAAACCTGACCATTACCTAAGAAATCTAACTAGAGCAGAAATCTGCCAGACTACACAGAGAGGCTCCGATAAAGGGCCTGGGGTTGGGGGGATGGGAATCAGCTAACACCCAGTAGTTCCAAGAGAGCCATCCCAGTCACCCTAGCTAATTCAGTGGATACAGTGAAGAAACGAGTCCTACAGTCTACTGCCTGGATTTCAGTGTCTTAGAATTATGAAATAAAATAAGGATAAAAATTTTAGCCACTAAACTTTGATGTAGGTTGCTATGCAGTAGTGGAAAACCTGAACACATACATAAGAATTAATAACATGCAGAAGATGCAGTGACTTTTGTTGGGGCTCAGGGCCCCATATGCCTCAATAGCATATTGATTATTTTAAATCACATTTATTTAAGAAACGGCCAACAAAAGGGACACTTAAGACCTTTCTCTTTCTCTCTCTGAAAGCAGGAGATGAATCTCTCCCTGCATCTAGAGGCTGAAGGATACCCTTACCGCCAGAGAGAGAGAGTTTGGTCTGAAAGCCTGTGTTCACAAACCTTGTTACTTCTTTAATTGACTACCCCAAGCCTACACTGTTTTAAGTCCTCTCTAATTAACCACCCAAAGCCTAAATTCTTTGCCCTGTCAATTCCTCATAAATTTACTGTTTACCTAAAGAGTATAACAGTTGCCTGCTTTGGCTACTTCTTAGGTGCCATTTCTGTGAGACTTCTGTGCACAAGAACTAAAGTGTTCCTTTTTCTCCTGTTAATCTGCCTTGTGCGAATTTTCTTATCAATCCAGCCAATAGAACTCAAGAGGGATAGAGGGGAAAATTTCCCTCTCCTTGAGGGAAAGAGTACATAATGCTCACTGAAGGTGAGAAATAATTAATAAACTACTATTTTCTATCCCATTACTGTCAAGCTCACTTATTAGAGCCTAATAGACATGATTCATGAGAAAAGATGCCTTGCCAACAATCTGATGAAATATAATTATTAATTCTAAAAGCATTTTTAATGCAAGTCATATCAAATGAATTTACTCCATCAAAAAGTATATCTAGTTAATTAACAAGAAAACAGTAAATTTTAGTAATCTGAGTTATATTCAATTATGTAATTTGGAATGACAGATCATAACTTGACTTTTATTTTTTATTTTTTTCAAGCAGAATAAGAGCTCTCATACTGAATTTCTGATTACAGCTCATACCCTGTAGGTGGCTCTCATGGTCTCCTGCCTGTCAGTGTTACTGAATCAACCTCTCTGTTCATGATCTGTTTTGAAACTTTGTTTCTGTCTTCAGTAAACAAATAGTTTTAGCGTACATGAATCAGCACTGCCATGTACTTAGTCACATAATTACATCTATACGTATACACTTTTGCCCATAATTAAAACTGGGTGTTTAGACATACACAGGAAAGGTCATAAAATGATGTTATGGTCATGAGCTTTCACTTTAACAAAAGGAAAACTGGTACAGAGCTGTTCCTCCAGCAGTCTGAGCTCTGGAGACAATCCGCGCGGACCGAACGTTCAACATTCGGGGGTGTCTAAGCAGCCACCGGCTGAGTCAACTGACGCAAAGAGGCAGAGTGTTCAGGCGGAACAAGGCCAAGGCAAACTTAGTGCCTGCGTCGTCCTCGCAGCCTTCGCAGACTGCAGCTAGCTCAGAATTCAGTTTGCGGGGGCTCCCCGCTTAGCTCGCAAAGGTCATGAGTTACAGCCGCCCTCCTCCCAACGTGGGCGACTTGATCTCCCTCAAGGTGGACAACCTGACCAACCGCATCTCACACCGCACCCTGAGGCGCATCTTCGAGAAGTATGGGCCTATCGGCGATGTGTACATGCCCCGGGACCGCTTCACTCTAGAGTCCCGCGGCTTTGCTTTCATCCGCTTCCAGGACAAGCGCCACGCCGAGGAGGCCATGGACGCCCTGGACGGGGTCATGCTGGATGGCCGTGAGCTGCGGGTGCAGATGGCACGCCACGGTCGCCTCCTAGATTTCCACCAAGGCCGCAGCCAGGAAACTCCTCCCCTGAGTCAAGCACGCCAGAGCCACAGCTTGGTCGCTGCCGCAGGTCCCTCACCAGGAGCCGATCGCCATCTCAGGCCCGATCTCACTTCAGCCGTTCAAAGCGTCCATCTCTCTCCTGTGATAGTTCTCCATCATCCTCGAGATCAAGTTCTCCTGGAAGTACCAAGTCCTCCTCGGAGGCCAGATCTTCCTCAGCAACCACGTCTAGGTCTAGATCCAGAAGCCTTCCACCAGGAAGAAAGTACAGGTCCTGAGGACAATCACAAAATCCCTCCAGGTTTCCAGAAGAGGAAGGAGCGGTGTCATATTAGAAAAATAATTAATGAACAACCTGAAAACTAGGAGGGGGGGTGTGTGGAAGGGAATGAGGGGGACAGCGGAAGGAGAGGAACCACATCTCAGGTGATCAGTCTTTGAAATTAGCCACTATCTGTTGAAAAGGTTATTCTTTAACACATTGTGTAACTTTTTACTTGTTTCGAATTTTGCCTCAAGCGGTAAACTTCATTTCATAATGGTTTTTTTTTGTTCTTGTTGTTTCTTTTATTCACATATCTTTTAAGTTTGTGAGATGAACAACTTTGCTACTGGTTTGAATATCTGAGGTAAAGTTTCATCTATCTTTATATACTGTATTTTCTTTGAAAGTAAACAGATTGTTATCTAATTTGTGGCCTCTAGACTTAAGAAAATATGTGTAGCCTTTTCTTTCTGAGTAGTCAAAGACTGTCTAGTGATTGACTCTTCATTGCCATCATTCTCTTAAAAATAAAGACCTACTTGAAGTTACTATAAGTGTATGTGCATGTGTTATTTACCTTTGGATTTAAATGGTAATCTGGATCTGCATCGATACAGAGAAATTTAGGGTGAAGATAATTTTTTAAAGAATTATTTATCAAACATATTTCTAGTTTCATGTATTTGTGTGCAGTAGACACAGTTGTACAACAGCAGGGCAGTGATGGATGACTGTTAAGGTGGTGTTTTGTAGGACAGAATGCTTGGCTACTTCACGTTTTCTGCCGATTGCTCCTATGTAAAGATAATGTGCTGTGCAGAAACAAATGGTTATCCAGTTTGTTAAAAGCTTGACAACTGTACTTGCAGCCACCCAGGCCCAGGCCTCACATACATAAGGGTGCCTACAGTGAACACATCTAGCAGGTGAATGTAAAAGTAACTGTGTCTTTATTTTTTCCTTTCACACCCATCTGACCATCTTCAGTTACGAACTTAAATATGAAAGATGCTAAGAATTTGTTATTTTCTAAGTGCTAATAACATGCTATATCTTTTTGTTTATATATGTATTATATTTTTCTGAACAAACATTTTTCCTGGTGTTTTAAAAACTTTTGTTGTGATTATATTCTCATTCATAAAAGTATGAAACAAAAAAGATAATTCAGGTCATACAACTCACATGTGTTATAAACAAAGATATCAAAACAATTGAGTATCAACTTTCAGAGATCCAAGGTATAAATATAATTTAGCAAGTTAAAATCAATGTCATACACATCTGCTACTACCTTATGGCTTTGATCCCCAAGCTGGGTATGACTTTACTGTGGTTCTGCTCTGAATCTTTTTGAATTGCCTTCTTCGGCTCAATACTCTATTTTAATTTACTGGCTTTGAATGAATATTTTGGGAGACAGTTAATCCTAGCTTGACTTTGGAATTTATCTCAGCATTACTGGTCCTAACTGTAGCCCCACTCAACCTTTCCTCTTTAATTCATGGTTGCCAATTTGACACTCTGTTTCAGATATTATTTTTTTTATGTTCCAGTTTTATTGAAAAATAATTGACATACATCCCTGTATAAGCTTAAGGCATGCTGA
Source organism: Ovis canadensis (assembly GCF_042477335.2). Lineage (NCBI taxonomy): Eukaryota > Metazoa > Chordata > Mammalia > Artiodactyla > Bovidae > Ovis > Ovis canadensis. Next base: position 32,817,344 of record NC_091727.1, read on the forward strand.
ATGATGGTTTGACTTATATATCTCAAGAAATGATTACCACAATAGGGCCAGCTAACATCCACTTAACTCCAGTTCCCCACCCCCCACTCCCTCTCCCTCCTTCCCCTACCTCTGGGTAGTCTGATGTCTTTTTCAATGAGTTTGGTTTTTCAGTTTTGACTTTTTTTTTCTTAGATTACACATGAAGTGCGATAATAAAATATTTGTCTTTCACTGTTTTATTTTCAAGTCTCACTGCCCAATACTGTTTGTCTGAGAAACTGACTGAACCAAATCATGAAAAATAGATTCAATTTTCACATATTAGAATTTAAGAAACTGGAGTCTAGAAAGAGTAAGTATTAGGGTAAATAATGGATTAATGATTAGACTTCAACCGAGGTCTCTAAATTCTCAACTCAGTCCTCCTTCCTGTATATTGAATTGCCTCAGTATATTGCCTTTCAATACACTGAATTGAAATGAGGTTTGGGAACATCAATTGTGATATTTGGGAACAAATATTAAAAACAAGACTCTAAAGAAAAGACTACTTTGAGAAACATTTTTTCAGTGAGTAGCTCAGCTGGATACTAGTCACAGAGACCTATTTCACTGAAATTTTGAAAGTTCTGTGCAGTATGAATGCACTTTACTTCAAACTTTGAAGTCCTATAACACAGTAGTTATTGTCTACAACTGATTTAGTCAGTTTCTCAGATAAAGAGAATTGGGCAGTGAGAATTGGAAATAAGACAGAGAAAGTCAAACACTTTATTATTTCACTTATGTGTGGAATCTAAAAACAAAAAACCAAAACAATAAAACAAGCTCATTGAAAAAGAGATCTGACTAGTGGTTACCAGAGGTAGGAGAAGGAGGGGTGGGGAGTGGGAGAAGGGGAATTGGAGGAGGTGGTCAAAAGGGTAGCTCAGGTGGTAAAGAATCCACCTGCAATGCGGGAAACCTTGTTCAGACCCTGGGTTGAAAAGATACCCTGGAGAAGGGAAGGACTAACAAATCCAGTATTCTTGTCTGAAGAATTCCATGAACAGAGGAGCCAGCAGGCTATGGTCCATGGGGTGGCAAAGAGTCAAACATGACCAAGTGAGTTTCACTTACACTAGTATCCAGAAATCACACTTAGTCAGTTCAGTTCAGTCGCTCAGTCATGTCCAACTCTTTGCGACCCCATGAATTGCAGCATGCCATAAGTCAATGATTATTAACTGAACCAAACATCTGTTAAAACTTTATAAATATAGAAAACATATACATGCATGTACACACAGTTCAGTTCAGTTCAGTTCAGTCGCTCAGTCGTGTCCGACTCTTTGCCACCCCATGAATCGCAGCACGCCAGGCCTCCCTGTCCATCACCAACTCCCAGAGTTCACTCAAACTCACGTCCATCGAGTCGGTGAGGCCATCCAGCCATCTCATCCTCTGTCGTCCGCTTCTCCTCCTGCCCCCAATCCCTCCCAGCATCAAAGTCTTTTCCAGTGAGTCAGCTCTTCACATGAGGTGGCCACAGTATTGGAGTTTCAGCTTCAGCATCAGTCCTTCCAGTGAACACCCAGGATTGATCTCCTTTAGAATGGACTGGTTGGATCTCCTTGCAGCCCAAGGGACTCTCAAGAGTCTTCTCCAACACCACAGTTCAAAAGCATCAATTCTTCAGTGCTCAGCTTTTTTCACAGTCCAACTCTCACATCCATACATGACCATTGGAAAGACCATAGCCTTGTCTAGATGGACCTTTGTTGGCAAGGTAATGTCTCTGCTTTTGAATATGCTATCTAGGTTGGTCATAACTTTTCCTCCAAGGAGTAAGCGTCTTTTAATTTCATGGCTGCAACCACCATCTGCAGTGATTTTGGAGCCCCAAAAAATCAAATCAAATCTCTCAAGGAACATAAACTGCTGATACAATTTTGGGAATAAATATATTGCTATTTTTTCCAACTAAGACATGATTTACATACAATAAAATGTACAAATCTAATTGATTCAATGATTCAGTTTTGAGAACTGAATACATCCATGTAACTTACAATTCAAACATAATGTGGAAACTTTCTATTACCTCAGAAAGTTCCCTATCCTTCTGTCCAGTCAACTCCAACCTTCTTGTAAAGGCAACTATCTTCTTCCTTAAATTACTGAAAAATAGTTTTGCTATTCTTTAACTTCACAGAAATGATTTATTGTGTCTGTGCCCTTTTGCTCAGCATAGTGTTTTTCATAATCATCATATTGTCGCTTCCATCAGTAACCTGTTCCTTTTTTTTTTTTTTTCATTGCAGAGTCGAATTCTATTACTGGTTTAACATGAACATCAACTTTCTGTGAGGTAATGAAGATAGGAGTGGGAGGTGGTAGCATTTCATATGATATCTATTTTTTAATATAAAGTTACTTAATTGGAGGCTATTACTTTACAATATTGTATTGGTTTTGCCATACATCAACATGAATCCACCATGGGTGTACACATGTTCCCCATCCTGAACACCCCTCCCACCTCCCTCCCCATCCCATCCCTCTGGGTCATCCCAGTGCACCAGCCCCGAGCATCCTGTATCATGCATCGAGCTTGGACTGGTGATTCATTTCACATCATATGATATCTAAATAGAAACAAATGCCTAGCAAGATAAAGGGAAGAGTTATTTTCTTCATTATCTTTGTTTTCTTTTTTTTTAATTTTTAATTTTTACTTTATTTTGCTTTATAATACTGTATTGGTTTTGCCATACATTGACATGAATCTGCCACGGGTGTAGAATTGGAAGAAAGAAAGTGGGGAAAAAGCATGTGCAAAGACACTAAGGTGTTTCAGAAAGTAAAGATACAGTGGCATAAACTAGAATATATGAACTGAGAAATGTGACTTGAGAAGAGCATGAAAAAGATAGAAATATAGTATATTCAGTAATTCAGTGCAGTGTAAGCCACGATAAGGAGTTTGGAGTTCATTTTAATTGTAAGAAAAGTCCATTAAGGGAGTCAAGAATGAAAATGTCCTTATCTGTCTGACTGTTTGAGAAGATCACTTTTGTTCTCTTGAGGAACGGTAAATGAGAGATTATGGCCCAAGATGGCAAGAAGGCAGAGATAATCTAGCTTCATGTGGGGGTGAAGCAGAGGAAAGGAAGGTAAATTCAAGATAAATTGTGAAGATGGACATCATAGTGCATCACTTGCATGTGGAGTAGATGTAGAAAAGGAAGAAAATTAAAGGATCATGTTAATGCTGATTTCTCACTAACCTAGTAGGTAGAAATAAGATGCTGATTTAGGGTATATGAGGGCTGGGGCAGAGGAGATATTTTAAGGGAAGAGTCAAAGATGCATGTATGAAGGCCAAGGAATTGTATCATATACAGATAAATGCACAGGATTCTAGTTCAGAGAAGTCTGTAATGGAGACACAAATTGAATATTTACCAAACTAAAGATGATATTCAAGTCCACCCAAATTGATGATGTCACCTAGGAGGAGAGCATATAACCCTGGGAAACCTAAGGATTAAGATGTGGTCTCACATTGTGCCACTGGCATGCCTGAGGGATTCAGCACAATTAACTGGAGTGTGAAAGAAAAATGCTAATCCTTTCATGCGTATTAGTATTTATCTTTCTTGATTTATATACCTGCCTATGTGTATTTAAACATAGTAAAATATAAAAACAAATGTTCATTTGTGAGAAGAAATATGCTTCCATTTTTGTTCTGATGGGAAAGCATGATCAAAATTTTGAAGACAACCGTCTTAACAGTTAAGAAGAACAGGGGGAACTAGCTGTAAAAACTTAGAAGGAACAGCCCGTGAGATAGAACAAAAGGTAGGAAAGTGGATCATGGATGTCAGGAGCAACTATTGTCCTAAGAAGCAAAGATGTGGTCCATTGTCCCCTCTTTCTATCTGTGTAGTTGTGGGAAACATAAACCCACAGTTTGTCTTTTGTGGGCCCCGTTCCAAATATCTGACTTGCTGGAAATGGATTGGGGAGCATCAAAAAGACTGCTCGAGAGGCCAAAGATCTCTAAGGTTGTCAATGAAGTTGTTTTTCTCTGCCCCACCACCCTCCATTTCTTCACTCAAGTCTGCTTTCTCTGCTATATGTTGGTTGAGGTGTTTGTTTTGACTCTTTGTCTGGGCCTTTAACAACTTCACAGTTACACTGGAAATCATTGGGTTGCTTGTCAGATTTCAAATATTACAGAAGCCATTTTGGGGGAAAATAAAACAATGTATATTTCAGGCACATTTCCAGTCCTAAACAATGTAAAGTATGGTTAAACATGGCACTGAGCCACTAAAGCTGTCTTTCAGTTCTATAATGTAGAGAAATAATAGCCTTATGACAACTTGGATAATACCTTTAAGCTTTGACAGTATTGTTCCAGATATCAAAGAAATTTCACTCCACAGTGGTTCTCCCTTTTTGGTGAGCTATGTAAAAACAGCCTTGGCTCTGCAGAAAGAAAACCTAGGTCCAGGTGTCAGTCCTAAAGTTTTTTGAGGTTTCTAACTTTTGAAAATCATTCAACTCCAGTAAAATATAAACTGTAAAGAGGTATGTACATGTAAAGCATTAGTATTAGGTATTATAATGGCTATAATATGAAAAAAATCCATTATTCAGAATTTACTTTATATCACATTTCAAAATAATTATTGATTCTACAGGTAATGTGCATGTACTGATTATGTTCTCTTCATTATTGCTTATACAAGAAGAAATAATGTTTAATCTACCAATCACATGGAAAGGAGACGAGTTTAGATCAGCCATGCCCATATGTATGTACTCTTAGGATGATAGGATTAAAAAATCAATAAGACAAAAGACTTTGAATTTTAATGAACAAGTTGGAACCCTTCCTTTTATTTTGTCAATGTGTCTCCCATCTGGGTAGAAGCCTAATCACTTTCAGTTGACACACATAGTGTTAGTTTATATTGGGGTGTCTGTCCCTTTCCTCAAATAATTTAAAACAGAAGCACCATACGACCTAACAATCCTGCTTCTAGATATACACTCAAAAGGATTGAAAATAGGATATTAAAGAGCTCTCTCTGCTCCCCCATGCTCACTGCAGCACTATACACAATAGTCAAGCTATGTATATTAATGGAATATTATTTAGCCTTAGAAAAGGAAAAATTCCTGCCATTTGTGGCAACATGGATAAATGTGGGGGCTACTGTGTGAGGAGAAACAAGCCGGTTAAAAAAGACAAATACTTAATGATTCTACTTATATGCTGCTGCTGCTGCTGCTAAGTCACTTCAGTCGTATCTGACTCTGTGCGACCCCATAGACGGCAGCCCACCAGGCTTCCCCGTCCCTGGGATTCTCCAGGCAAGAACACTGGAGTGGGTTGCCATTTCCTTCTCCAATGCATGAAGGTGAAAAGTGAAAGGGAATGTGCTCAGTCGTGTCCGACTCTGAGCGGCCCCACGGACTGCAGCCCACCAGGCTCCTCCATCCATGGGATTTTCCAGGCAAGAGTACTGGAGTGGGGTGCCATTGCCCTCTCCTCTACTTATCTGAGGTATCTACAATAGTCAAATTCATAGAAGCAGAGGATGGATTGGTGGTTGCCAGGAGTTGGGGTGAAGAAGAAATGAGGAGTTACTATTCAAAGGATATAAAGCTTCAGTCAGGCAAGAGGAATGAGTTCTAGAGATCTGCTGTACAACACTGTACTCATGGTTAACAATGCCTTATGGTGCATTTAAAACAAACTCAAAGAGGGTAAATCTCATGTTATGTCTTATCACAACAACAAAAAAAGAAAGTGCAGTACTTATTATACCTTTTACTGGATCTTATTGTTTAATGTATTAAAAAGGAAGCTTATATAGTAATACAATGTCATATAACTCATAAATGTAGTAAAATTATAAGGATAAAACTTATTTTTGCATTGATATTAATTGGTGCCCTTTGTAATCCTATATACTTACATGCCACATTCAGTTATTATTCTGAGGAGTTCATAGGCTTCACCACACTGCTAAAGGGATACATACCATACACAGCAAATAACCAGTATCTATTGATGATTCCTTAACACTGACCTGGCACACAAGCAGGGGCTCCATAAATTTTGGATGAACTATACTGATAGTAAGACGACTCAAGTTTCTTGCAGCTGCACAATGTCATAAATTTAAGGAGATTCTTCCGAAGTAGAAATTTAATTTCAACTATTGCTAAAGAAACTTCCTGGTGTTTATGTCTTAACCATGTAACACCTATTTTACACAACTGATTTATGAGTTCTGACTTTTGAATCCAAATATATGGAACATATATCCATATGTTTCTAATTCTCTATGTTCTTTCTGATGTATACTTAAAATTCTATTTACTTATAAACTTTTTCCTTGTATTTTTTCATGTGGATCATAAGCCAGTTGTAAGTAACAAGTATTACCTTTAAATTCATGCTCTCATATTGCTTCCTGGATTAGATACCTGCGTAATTTGTATATTTAAATCCTCAGCCTTTTTCCTGCAATTTATTTAGCTGAAATATGTAATATTTCCTCTTATACCCAAAGGTACCTTTTCCCAAAGAATTCTGTAATGATATGGAGTGATAAAAATTATACAGACATAAATTTCAGAAGCACCAAATCAATTGCTTTCTATTTATCATCATGGTAGTTAAAAAAAAAAAAAAGAATCAACATGATTTACCTTTTAAAGGGGTAGACATATCTGTTCCTATTGACAAATATGCTTTTTTTGGTGACTGGAATCATGATAATCTTTTTTGTGTGGTTACTGGAAGTACCCAATTATCACAGTTTTTACACTAAAAAAGCAGTATTTAAAGTGTCAGGATTTTTCATAATACCATGTCCTGAAAATGTGAGACTGTGTTGCTGATATGTTTTCTTTAACACTTAAGGAATTGTGAACATTTGGGATATATTAATTGTTGATCTTTAAGCTTTACCAATAGGATTGCAAATGGGTGATAAATATACACCACATTCCAACTGAAAATCCATAGGAAGAAAAGACTTAGTGAAGAAATATTTAAAAAATTAACAGTAGCTATTTTTAGTTTAAGAAAAAATTATACAAAACTTGAAAATTAAGCCATGGGACAGCTGTATATGTTCAAGTAACACAGCAGGGTGTTATCTAACTGTCCCTCACGCCCTCAAAAGGACTTCTATATTTTCAGAGAAATGCAAATCTGTTTGCCTTACTGCTTACTATTAATTTGAGTCCAGATATTTTACTACTCAGTCAAGTGAAAGTGAAGTCACTCAGTCGTGTCTGACTCTTTGCGACCCCCATGGACTGTAGCCTGCCAGACTCCTTCGTCCATGGAATTTTCCAGGCAAGAGTATTGGAGTGGGTTGCCATTTCCTTCTCCAGGGGATCTTCCTAACCCAGGGATTGAACCCAGTCTTCTGCATTGCAGGCAGAAGCTTTACCTTCTGAGCCACCAGGGAAGTCCCACTACTCAGTAAGGTTAAACTCTAACTTGTAGAAAACTGGTATCATGTAAATGACCTTTTTATTCAGTAGAGAATATAACCCTAGATGCTGTAGGATATTAACTTGTTTTGACTCAAACTTACCAATCTAATTCCAGAATTTTTTTTAAGCACTGATATAGAAGCATCTACTTCCTGTATCTTCTTTTGTAGCTGATTTGTCTTGCTACTGGCTCCCTCATCAATGTGTTAAATAAAATCCAACATGTACTGATCATGAATTACATGAAAATTATGTTTCTTAACAAAATTTCACTTTGACACTAGGTGGAGGATTATGGATTTCCTTTATACTTTATTATTGAAAATGTCCTCAATTGACCTACAACATATTAATAATCTGAAAATATAAATGTCTATTTAAAAAATACATAGTGTATAAAAACCTATTTAGCTTCATTATGCCATATGCATGCAAGATTTTGAATACCATACAAAGGAATCGGTTTAAACTGAAGATGAAACAACTTTGCAGCTGATAGTGGGTTTTTGTTTTCTTACCCATCAGAAACAAAGTGATGCAAAAAAACAAAAAGAAATAAAGTTCAGAAATATGAAAAAGGCATGAGTATTGCCATGTGCTTATTGTGAATGTGATGAGAGAGGTACACCAGGACAGAGAGTCAGATTCATTACACTCCTTTCTCATACTATAAATGAAAGAATAACAAATACTGGCTAAAATTTAATAACTTCCATGGCCAAGATACATACTATAATTTGGACATTATTCTCTTTGATAACCTTTCTCCTCAGGCACTGTGAAGACAGATTAAAAATTAGTAGTTCAGATAGGAATTGGACCAGAAATTTCAGCTTCTCTTGTAAGAGACACTCCACATTCACTAAAGCTCTGACAGTTGCAAATACTCCCTGTGGCCAACTCTGGAACGAGTCTGTTTTAACTGCGCCCTCTAGGGTGTTGAGCCACTAGCAGAAGTGAGGACTATGAAGGCCAAGGGCTCAGTTGCAAGGTACTAAATAATGCTGCTTCCCCAAATTTTATTCCTGTGTGAACTTTCAGTAAGAGGGAGGGTGCCCAAAAGTGGCACATCAGAGGTATCTGCAGTTCCTATCTCAAAAACATACCCCTTCCACCTATTCCACAAATTATACAGTAACCCTTGATCTTGAATTGCTTCTCCTTTCTTTTTAAGTATAAAATCCTACAGGAGACTTAAGACTGTTTACACTTCTATGTTCCTATGTCAGAATACTGATAGTGAATTCTGCAGTGTGAAACTTGGGGTGAAAGAAAGGAAAGAAAAAGGCTGGGAAGAAGGTGATGCTGGGAAAGGAGGGTAGTCCCTAGTCATTTCTTTGTTCCATCCCCACTTCATCAGTTTTCTTTTCCCAATAGTCTGCATGCTGCTGCTGCTGCTGCTGCTGCTGCTAAGTCGCTTCAGTCGTGTCCGACTCTGTGCGACTCCATAGACAGCAGCCCACCAGGCTCCCCCGTCCCTGGGATTCTCCAGGCAAGAACACTGGAGTGGGTTGCCATTTCCTTCTCCAATGCAAGAAAGTGAAAAGTGAAAGTGAAGTTGCTCAGTCATGTCCAACTCTTTGTGATCCCATGGACTGTGGCCTACCAGGCTCCTCCATCCATGGGATTTTCCAGGCAAGAGTACTGGAGTGGGGTGCCATTGCTCTCTCCAATTAGTTTGTATAATGAACATCAATTATTTATTCCCCTTCAAAATGTCCCAATGTTTCCTGATTATTAAGGGAAAGAAAAAAAAAAAACCTTTGGCCTTAATAAATAGGACTTCATTCTAAACTAAGTAAATCAGACTCTGCATTGACTGTGCTGTGTCCCTCAGTCATGTCCGACTCTTTGCAATCCCATGGATTGCAGCCCGCCAGGCTCCTCTGTCCTTGGGATTCTCCAGGTAAGAATACTGGAGTGAGTTGCCATGCCCTCCTCCAGGGGATCTTTCCAACCCCAGGATCGAACCCAGGTCTCTGGCATTGCAGGTTGGATTCTTTACCATCTGAGCCATCAGGGAAGCCCTAACATAAGGCAAACCACAAATGAAAATTCAAATTTTCAAAGAGCCACACCAAAAAAATTACTTTTAATAATATATTTGTTTTACTTTACTATGACAAAATAGTATCATTTTCACCTGCAATGAGATAGTTTACTTCCTTTCATGTTACTTTTAAGTCTTCAAAATTCAGCATGTGTTTTACACTCATAATTCATCTTAGGACTAGCTGCATTTCAGTATTTCATACGATTAGTGGCTATTGAATCAGACATGGCAGCACCAGAGAGAGGCCTAATACTGTGATTCTTATGATCAGGAAACTTTGGAAAACACATCTCTATTTGGAGGAGACCCAAGAACTCATTCAATGAATATACTTTTCTCACTAACAAAGCTTGGATTAGCTCAGTATTAATGTGATGCTGTTAGAACTTACAAGATACTCAAGAACTTTAGCATTCACACAAATGCAACACTTTAAAGTGAGGTAGAACATAGGAATTTGGAAAAATATTGCTCATGGTAAAAATACTTATTCCATTACTGTACAAATGGACCATTAATGACTACATCACTGCCTCAGTTTGGGGTTTCCTTTCTTAAAATGTATTTTGAATTGGAGGATTGAGGTTTCCTTTTAGTGAACGAAACTATTTCTGTGCGAACTATAAAACACCCTGACCCAGGAAGTGATGGCTGGATTTCTTCCTAGAACGTTCCTTAACTTTCTACAATTCAGATTTAAGTAAAAAGAATAATTCTTATTCCATTTAGTTATTTGAGAAATAAATGAAAAAAGTGAATGAAGTGGTGATCAGGCAAGCAAAGCCAAAGATTGTATAGGGAAGATGCTAAGGGTAACTTCCAACTCCTGTTATACTTTAATTTTTTAACTTAGGGGATGACCCTTCATCTCTCACACCCTTCATTCTTCCCTCCTCTCTTTCCATCTTCTTCATGGGTGACCCTATCTCATAGCCCCTTGGCAATTTGCCTATGGCTCTTTCTGATTGTCAGGTGATAGCCAACAAAATACAGAGAAAGTCATTCCCTTCTCTTACTCATCAACAGTTCTGTGCAATGAGAGGTTTGGGCTTCCAAGTTTCCATCAGCCAAAAGGTAGAAATTACTTAGAAGTGCTAAATGATTATTGCAGTGTTGACAGTTATAGATAATGAGGGACCATATTTCTCAAAGACGAATATTTATTCTGAAAGAAGAAATTAAAGATGGGAATATTACTACACAGACCTTCCTTTATTTCTCCTTTGAGAACTCTACGAGAGTGTATACTTGTTTGTTTCACTACCAGATCCCTGTTTCTCAGAATAGTATTTAGCACATAGTAAGTCCTCTACAAATATTTGTTTAGTTATATATTGAGAGAGTTACTTGGTGGAATCTAACCAGCAAAGAGCCCATGCTGATACCCATTCTGTAGTATTGCCTCTTTTGGAAGCAAGGATTTGAGGAAAGCTGACAATGATATACAAAATAACCAATTTCGGCCCTATTTTTTAAAATTAATTTGATCTTTTAATGTGAGATTCTTGATTCCCTATGACCACAATGAGTCCATCTTAATCACATGTGCCACCTTATTTTCAAGCAAAAAACACACACACACAACACCTTCAGATGGATATTTAAGTAGAAATAAACCATTTAAAATGTGTTTACATGTGGAATGTCTAGAAAGAAAATAAGCATAACAGGACCATAAAATCTGTCATGTATGTTCCTCTAATAACAATTTGAGGATGAACTGTTTCAAGTATGCTAAACTACTTCAAAGTGAAATCTGTATGCAGGTCAAGAAGCAATAGTTAGAACTGGATATGGAAAAACAGACTGGTTCCAAATAGGAAAAGGAGTATGTCAAGGCTGTATATTGTCACCCTGCTTATTTAACTTATATGCAGAGTACATCCTGAGAAACGCTGGACTGGATGAAGCACAAGCTGGAATCAAGATTGCTGGGAGAAATATCAATAACCTCAGATACACAGATGATACCACCCTTAAGGCAGAAAGTGAAGAGGGACTGAATAGCCTCTTGATGAATGTGAAAGAGGAGAGTGAAAAAGCTGGCTTAAAACTCAACATTAAAAAAACTAAGATCATGGCATCTGGTCCCATCACTTCATGGCAAGTAGATGGGGAAACAACGGAAACAGTCACAGACTTTTTTTTTGGGGGGGGGCTCCAAAATCACTGCAGATGGTGACTGCAGCCATGAAATTAAAAGATGCTTGTTCCTTGGAAGAAAAGCTATGACCAATCTAGACAGCATATTAAAAAGCAAAGGCATTACTTTGCCGACAAAGGTCCATCTAGTCAAAGCTCTGGTTTTTCCAGTAGTCATGTATGCATATGAGAGTTGGACAATAAAGAAAGCTGATTGCTGAAGAATTGATGCTTTTGAACTGTGGTGTTGAAAACTCTTGAGAGTCCCTCAGTTAGCAAGGAGATCCAACCATTCCATCCTAAAGGAGATCAGTCCTGGATATTCATTGGAAGGACTGATGCTGAAGCTGAAACTCCAATACTCTGGCTACCTGATGTGAAGGTCTGACTCAATGAAAAAGACTCTGATGCTGGGAAAGACTGAGGGCAGGAAGAGAAGGGAACAGCAGAGGATGAGATGGTTGGATGGCATCACCAACTCGACGGACATGAGTTTGAGCTAGCTGCAGGAGTTGGTGATGGACAGAGGAGCCTGGCATGTTGCAGTCCATGGGGTTGCAAAGAGTTGGACATGACTGTAACTGAACTGAAGCTACAGCTTGCCTTACAAAGTTCTCACCAAAATTATAGTGTAAAAATCTAGGAAGTACAAAAGAAACCATAAGTGTCCCGAACAAAGCTTGTCTTCAAAACTTCCACTTTTGTCCAGACACTCTACTAAAATACATTCAGTAACTGTTATTTATATGCTAAAACACAGACTTGGGCATGGATCTTTCAATGTCCTTCACAAAGAGTTCCAAATTTGCCTGTCCAGTCTGAGCAAACACCGTCCACCTGGGAACCTGAGTTCCCCAAGCTATTGCCACTTAAAGTCATTTCCATTCTCCTAACAGAAAACAAATAGGAACTAAAGAACCTCTTGAAGAGGGTGAAAGAGGAGAGTGAAAAAGCTGGCTTAAAATTCAACATTCATAAAACAAAGACCATGGCATCCGGTCCCATCACTTTATGGCAAATAGATGGGAAACAATGGAAACAGTGACAGATTTTCTTTTCTTGGGCTCCAAAATCACTGCAGATGGTGACTACAGCCACAAAATTAAAAGCTGCTTGCTCCTTGGAAGAAAAACCATGACAAACCTAGACAGTGTATTAAAAAAAGAGAGACATCATTTTGCTAACAAAGGTCCGTCTAGTCAAAGCTATAGTTTTTCCTGTAGTCATGTATGGCTGTGAGAGTTGGATCAGAAAGAAGGCTGAGTGTCAAAGAATTGATATTTTTCAACTGTGATATTGGAGAAGATTCTTGAAAGTCCTTTGATAAGGTTTTTCTTAGAGAACATCAGCTGTCGCTACACACAGATTTGTCTTCTTGGCTGCTTACCAAATTCTGGCCTCCTACCAAAATCCTGCTTTTATTTCAAATCATGGGTGCTCTTGTATCTACCGTTCTCTCAATAATAGACATCTTATAAAGAAAAATGAAAGTGAAAGTCACTCAGTCGTGTCTGACTCTTTGTGACCTCATGGACTATACAGTCCATGGATTTTTCCAGGCCAGAATACTGGAGTGGGTAGCCTTTTCCTTTTCCAGGGGATCTTTCCAACCCAGGAATCAAACCTGGGTCTCCTGCATTGCAGGCAGATTCTTTACCAGCTGAGCTACCTGGTAGCTCATAAAGGATCTCCCAAATCTATATCTCAGTAGGAGATTAATATGACAATGTAATTGAAAGTGCTTCATAAATTGGAAAGTGCATTATGTTATAACCAATGTTATTGTCATCATTAACAAGTCTAACATCATCTCTAATAATAAAAATAACTTCTAATGTTCTGATTTTGATGAACTATGGGTCAAATGATAACCCATAGCAATAAAGAGGTTATGCGTCACCCATATTGATAATGATATAAGATGGGTTTAATTAGGGTTATACTGATCACTAAATACCATTTTTATGGATGAAAGAAGTTTCATTTTTATTACTTAATATCCTTAAGGCCTCTTAGGAGGGCCTGGCCCTATACTGAGTGGTGGATATTATTCTCTTTATTAGTTTCCACAATACTTATTAGACAGAGCTGTGATTTAATTTGTTCTTAACATTTCAAACTTCTGGCTGATGGTCAGTAAGCCACATAATATTCAGATTCCAAGGCCTTCAGTTATTTGCTTGTGATTTGGAATAAAATTATTTAATTGTTCTAAGTCATAAAAGTTAAAAGTATATAATGTTACTACTTCCTATTTTTTATTGAGAATCACATCAAATAATATTTCTTATAATCTTTAAATATAAAGGAACTAAAAGCAACTTTAAACACTATTGCAATTAGATAAATAAATATTACTATAAATATTAATTAAATAAGTATTGTGTTGTATCTTTCTGGACTTGTTTTTGTAAATGTGGTTTTATTCCATCTTCCCTACTTATCCATTTCTAAAATGGCTTCTTAATTTTTTAAAAACTAATATTTTTCCCTTATACTCATCATATTATCATAATTATTATTTTGACAATCAGAAATAACACACACATAATTATAACAAAAAATCAGTGAAATAATACTTTCCTCTGTGTGATGAACCCTGAAAATTTCTATTTTGCTTCACGAAATAGAGATCCTTATTGTGTCCCAATTAAACCACAATTTCTCTTAACACCTTCACTTTTTAAATGTTTTCCCCTTTTTCTGGATGTAGGCTTCCCCCCTTACTTACACTTACTCCTTGGAAGGAAAGTTATGACCAACCTAGATAGCATATTCAAAAACAGACATTACTTTGCCAACAAAGGTTCATCTCATCAAGGCTATGGTTTTTCCAGTAGTCATGTATGGATGTGAGAGTTGGACTATAAAGAAAGCCGAGCACCGAAGAACTGATGCTTTTAAACTGTGGTGTTGGAGAAGATTCCTGAGAGTCCTTTGGACTGAAAGGAGATCCAACCAGTCTATCCTAAAGGAGGTCAGTCCTGAGTGTTCCCTGGAAGGACTGATGTTGAAGCTGAAACTCCAGTACTTTGGCCACCTGATGCAAAGAACTGAATCATTTGAAAAGACCCTGTTGCTAGGAAAGATTGAAGGCAGGAGGAGAAGGGGACGGCAGAGGATGAGATGGTTGGATGGCATCACCGACTCAATGGAGATGAGTTTGAATAGACTCCAGGAGTTGGTGATGGACAGGGAGGCCTGGTGTGCTGTGGTCCATGGGGTCACGAAGAGTCGGACACAACTGAGCAACTGAACTGAACTGAGGCTTCCCTCATCTTCTTTCCTGTGAAGCACTTCCAAATATTCTAGTCAATTAGTCAATCCTTTTCTCGTGTCTCCCCCAACACCTGTTATTGTACATATCTCTATTACACCTCTTAGGTGTTATTTTAGTTGCTTAAATATCCCTCTACTGAATGTACGATTGATGTTTCAATTGTTTAAATGTCCATCAACTTTAGTGAAGCTTGACTTCTCTGTGAGTAGACTGGAATTTTGTTAATTTTTATGTCCTAAGCACCTAGCACAGGGTCTAACAAAAAGTAGCTCCAAGGTAAAAGTTTGCTGAATACATGTATTGATTTTAAAGGTTAATTGAAATAGAAGGAATTGCTAGTGGTAAATGTTCAAACATAGTGGTGCTACACAGTTTCTCCAAAATAAGGGTAATTTCATGGACAGATCCATCCCTCAGGTAGGACATCTAATTGATTAGACTCCCAGCCTTGTGCATGGGAGTGGTTGGTGTCATGGACTCCTCTTATTTGAACATCATTACAATTCTATTTCAAAATTTCTGTTCTTCATGATATCCCAAGGCGACTATGAAGGATTTGAAGAGTTCTGTCTCCTTAGATGACAGTATCTTGGGTGGTTATGTACTGGTTGAATTGCCCTGAATACTCTTTTAGGGATAGTCCTGATTTTAAGATAAAAATTGCAGAATCCTATAAACTACGGATTGGTAGTGTTGGCTTATTACAGCATGTGGATCTTAAACAAAGGTTTACAAGCCTTTGTTAAGCCATGCTGTGTAGCTTATTATTTTTTAAACAATTGTGTTGTTTTAAAGTTAAGGCTGTTTCAGCAATCCACTGTTAATATTTAAAAATACATATATTGCCCTTTTGTAAGCACATACAAGTGTCATATATTATTTAAAAACAAATAGAAATTCAAGGGTAAAATGTTTGAAAATGTATTATTTAAAAATAGCAGTAAAAGGGATTTTCAAAATAAATCCATGTTAACTAGGATTTACAATACAATATAAGCCTGTACTATTAGTTGTAATGCCAGGATTTGGATAACTATGCTGGAACATTAAATTTATTCCTTTTCACAGCCTGTAGACATTTTAATGTCTGAGTAGCAATAAGAACAAATTACCTAAAAACTTTTAATAGTGTATAATAAATTAAGACTGAATGGTAATGCAAAAGTGGGTACAACAGGATGAAATTATGAATCTCATATAATGATCCAACAACACTTAAAGTGTGAAAACAACATTGGTATTCTGGAATATACGACCACAGTTGATCCTAATTGTTTTTCTCCTGTCAAATAGAAATTGCACATCAATCTCAAAGTATTGCACACTGTTCATTACATGCAAATGGTTATGCTGTGCAGGCTCTCCAAGGGTACTCAAACATATTTACAAAAGGAACCACGCTAGAAGAAGAGCTTCTCTGATGATCCTAGGTCTCCATTAGAGTTCTTGACATATAAGCAATAGAAACTGTCTCTGCCAGTAAGGAAATCCACAATCAGGAAATGGAGTTCAGAGGATGGAAGGGAAAATCAAAGAATCAAACTTGGGACAATCAGGACTCTAGAGGGTGCCCACAGCAAGGGTCGCTTGTTAGTGTTGACCAGGCATTCTCTTTAGAACGGACAAAGTCCAAACTTATCTCTTATCTCAAGTTTAAAAGTCTCAAGAAAGAATATGATTGGCCCAGCTTGGGTCCTATGCTTAGGACCAAATGCTCTGGCAGAACAACCTCAAGAGCTCTCCTGGACAAACACTTGATTTATTGTCCTATGAAGACTGCTCAGGTACTCAAGAGGACCTGTCAGCACTATCAGTAAGGATAATAGTTTCTATATTCTCTGCAAAATGGCTAAGTCCACCACACACTACTTATGCGACTTTATTTTTTTTATTTTTATTTTTTTAATTTTTAGTTTTTTATTTTTTAAATTTTAAAATCTTTAATTCTTACATGCATTCCCAAACATGAACCTCCCTCCCACCTCCCTCCCCAGAACATCTTTCTGGGTCATCCCCATGCACCAGCCCCAAGCATGCTGCATCCTGCGTCAGACATAGACTGGCGATTCAATTCACATGATAGTATACATGTTAGAATGTCATTCTCCCAAATCATCCCACCCTCTCCCTCTCCCTCTGAGTCCAAAAGTCCGTTATACACATCTGTGTCTCTTTCCCTGTCTTGCATACAGGGTCGTCATTGCCATCTTCCTAAATTCCATATATATGTGTTAGTATACTGTATTGGTGTTTTTCTTTCTGGCTTACTTCACTCTCTATAATCGGCTCCAGTTTCATCCATCTCATCAGAACTGATTCAAATGAATTCTTTTTAACGGCTGAGTAATACTCCATTGTGTATATGTACCACAGCTTTCTTATCCATTCATCTGCTGATGGACATCTAGGTTGTTTCCATGTCCTGGCTATTATAAACAGTGCTGCGATGAACATTGGGGTACATGTGTCTCTTTCAATTCTGGTTTCCTCGGTGTGTATGCCCAGAAGTGGGATTGCTGGGTCATAAGGTAGTTCTATTTGCAATTTTTTAAGGAATCTCCACACTGTTCTCCATAGTGGCTGTACTAGTTTGCATTCCCACCAACAGTGTAGGAGGGTTCCCTTTTCTCCACACCCTCTCCAGCATTTATTGCTTGCAGATTTTTGGATCGCAGCCATTCTGACTGGTGTGAAGTGGTACCTCATTGTGGTTTTGATTTGCATTTCTCTAATAATGAGTGATGTTGAGCATCTTTTCATGTGTTTGTTAGCCATCCGTATGTCTTCTTTGGAGAAATGTCTATTTAGTTCTTTGGCCCATTTTTTGATTGGGTCGTTTATTTTTCTGGAGTTGAGCTGCATAAGTTGCTTGTATATTTTTGAGATTAGTTGTTTGTCAGTTGCTTCATTTGCTATTATTTTCTCCCATTCAGATGGCTGTCTTTTCACCTTGCTTATTTTTTCCTTTGTTGTGCAGAAGCTTTTAATTTTAATTAGATCCCATTTGTTTATTTTTGCTTTTATTTCCAGCATTCTGGGAGGTGGATCATAGAGGATCCTGCTGTGATTTATGTCGGAGAGTGTTTTGCCTATGTTCTCCTCTAGGAGTTTTATAGTTTCTGATCTTACATTTAGATCTTTAATCCATTTTGAGTTTATTTTTGTGTGCGGTGTTAGAAAGTGATCTAGTTTCATTCTTTTACAAGTGGTTGACCAGTTTTCCCAGCACCACTTGTTAAAGAGATTGTCTTTACTCCATTGTATATTCTTGCCTCCTTTGTCAAAGATAAGGTGTCCATATGTGTGTGGATTTATCTCTGGGCTTTCTATTTTGTTCCATTGATCTATATGTCTGTCTTTGTGCCAGTACCATACTGTCTTGATGACTGTGGCTTTGTAGTAGAGCCTGAAGTCAGGCAAGTTGATTCCTCCAGTTCCATTCTTCTTTCTCAAGATTGCTTTGGCTATTCGAGGTTTTTTGTATTATCTCAATAGATGCAGAGAAGGCCTTTGACAAAATTCAACATCCATTTATGATAAAAACTCTCCAGAAAGCAGGAATAGAAGGAACATATCTCAACATAATAAAAGCTATTTATGACAAACCCACAGCAAACATTATCCTCAATGGTGAAAAATTGAAAGCATTTCCCCTAAAGTCAGGAACAAGACAAGGGTGTCCACTTTCACCGCTACTATTCAACATAGTTCTGGAAGTTTTGGCCACAGCAATCAGAGCAGAAAAAGAAATAAAAGGAATCCAAATTGGAAAAGAAGAAGTCAAACTCTCACTGTTTGCAGATGACATGATCCTCTACATGGAAAACCCTAAAGACTCCACCAGAAAATTACTAGAGCTCATCAATGAATATAGTAAAGTTGCAGGATATAAAATCAACACACAGAAATCCCTTGCATTCCTATACACGAATAATGAGAAAGTAGAAAAAGAAATTAAGGAAACAATTCCATTCACCATTGCAACGAAAAGAATAAAATACTTAGGAATATATCTACCTAAAGAAACTAAAGACCTATATATAGAAAACTATAAAACACTGATGAAAGAAATCAAAGAGGACACTAATAGATGGAGAAATATACCATGTTCATGGATTGGAAGAATCAATATAGTGAAAATGAGTACACTACCCAAAGCAATTTACAAATTCAATGCAATCCCTATCAAGCTACCAGCCACATTTTTCACAGAACTAGAACAAATAATTTCAAGCTTTGTATGGAAATACTTATGCGACTTTAAAATCTCTTTTTATTTTTAATCTTACCCCTTCTCCTAATGCATGGAGTTGGAAGTTGACTCTAATAACAAGTCTATTTTGATTTACATTTTCTTACCATGACTTTTAGTGTATTTGATAATCATGGTTGAAGTCTATTTTACTGTTATCTCAAGCAACAAAGAATATTTAAAGAGAGGGTAAGAAGGACCCTTGTACTTTTATTGCAACTTTTTATTACTCTATTACTCTATCTTCTAAAGCAAGAGTTAATAAACTTTTTCTGTAAAAAGCTACATAGTTCATATTTTGGCCTTTGTGAGCCAGGCAGTCTCCATGGTAACCACTTTCTTTGCCTTTGTAGCCAGAAAGCAGTTATAGATAGTAAATAAGTGTGGTTGGGTTCCAATAAAACTATTTGCAAAAACAGGCAGCTAGCAGGATTTGGCCTCATAAGATACCTTTTCTGGAGAATTTAATATTCACAGTGTCAATAATATTTAGTGTATTATGTATTATATCAAACTCTTTTAATTGTCAGACATCTGAAGGATGTCATAGGTGAGATATTTACACTAGTAATTATCAGTTCAGTGTTCCACATGGAGTTCTAGAGCCTATGGTAGGAATATTAGTTTGTTTCAGGTTGAATTATTCCTCAAAATGAATCCAATTAAGTAAAATGAATGACTATATCTAGGACAAGGAGGGCACTAAAACTTCGAGGACTCTAAAGCTATAAAGTAAATTATTTATTGACAAATAGAAAGTAATTGTAAGCCAATAAAATCTCAAGGGGAAATATGCCACCACGTGGTCTGATATGCACTCATATTAGACTTCTCTACTATCTTTCACTCACTCATGTCCCTGAATCTTTCCTCCTTACTAGTTTTGATCAGAATAGCCTAATACAAGTTTACTGCCAGTAAAGTGCTATCAACTCTAGCTTCACAAAAGAACAAGAATTTTAAAATTTGTTAACTATGATGTTTGCAAACAACCCTGATCTCTGGCTTGTACCTATAATTTGGTTCTACAGTAGGAAGATTCACCATTCTTATGACTAGATACTTGCTATTCAGCTTGATGAATAGTTCATCCTGAACCAACTCATCTGTGAACAGGCCTCTTGTACTATAATTTGTCAATTTTATCATCGTTCAAAATTTACAACTCATGTCAGAACATTTTCTCAGTCTCTTTGTATGACTTGTTCAGAGCGAGCTCTCTCCTCATGCTGCCTTTCACCATATTGCTCTTTTCTGTTTCCTAAAATCTTCTCCCAGCTGACTTTGGGAATCCCAGCAGTGTTACAGAGGAGTGACAAGTCTGACTCTCTGCGACTCCATGGACCGTAGCCCACCAGGCTCCTCTGTCCATGGGATTTTCCAGACAAGAATACTGGAGTGAGTTGCCATTTCTTTCTCGAGGGGTTCCTTTCAACCCAGGGATCAAATATGCCTCTATGTCTCTTGCATTGGCTGGCGGATTCTTTACCACTTGCGCTACCTAGGTAAGAAATACTCAACTGCTGTAGAAAAACACTTATTTTGCTACACTGGCTCCAGTGTTAACATGTTGTCATGCATTTCTACCTTGGCCTTCATATGCTGATGCTGAAGCTGAAACATCCAATACTTTGGCCACCTGATGTGAAGAATTTACTCCTTGGAAAAGACCCTGATGCTGGGAAAGATTGAAGGCAGGAGGAGAAGGTGACAACAGAAGACGAGATGGTTGGATGGCATCACTGACTCGATAAACATGAGTTTGAGTAAGCTCCCGGAGTTGGTGATGGACAGGGAGGCCTGCCTGGTGTGCTGTAGTCCATGGGGTCGCAAAGAGTGGGACACAACCAAGTGACTGAACTGAACTTTATATGCTGAACACGTGAGGCTGTGAGCTTACTAAAGGAAAGGGGACACTTTGTCAAGTTTGTATCCCTAGTCACAAGCCAAGTGCCTCCCTTGCACACAGTAGGATAACACTAAACGTTCATTGAATGAATTTTGATATTTATGATATACTCAACGGATCAGAGAATAGAAGCCATCATATTGTTAAACTTTCAGCAAATATGAGAGTTTCAAGTATTCTGTACAAAGAAGAGAGGGTGGCTCCATGAAAGGAAGATTTTCATGCATAGAAGATGGGGTAAAAATGGCAGAAAGGACAAGTTTGGGGATAGTTTGTTTAGGCAAATAATATGATGAAAATATAATTCATTTATCCAATTATTCATTATAGTGAATATAATATGTTACATGTATGAAAAGATTGTTCTAGGTACTGAGGGTATATTGGGAACCATGAAACACAAGGTCCCTGCAAGATTTGCATTCTGGTAGGAACTAGAGAAAATAAACGTGCATATATTAAAATTTCAAAAAATGACAGTGTTATGATGAAACTGAAGCAGGATAATTTGGAGATAAATTAAGCCTGTGTGTGTGTGGCCTTTTTAAAATAGGAGAACTTACAAAAAGCATATCTGAGAAGATAACATCAGAACATAGATATATGTAAGTAAAGAGAAGTTACAAAAGTCCTCAGAGGGAGGGAATTAGGACACAGGGGATAAAGACTAGGGATAGGGTAGAACTTCTAGCAAAAAGGAAAACAAATTTAATGGAAGGAACTAGCGTTAGAAGGAATAGGAAGAAGGTATGCGAGGAGAGACAGCAATGAGATCAGAGTGGCTGGAACATCCTCTTTGCAAAGTATTGTACATAAAACTTACCAAATGGCAACACACTCCAGTACTCTTGCCTGGAAAATCCCATGGACGGAGGAGCCTGGTAGGCTGCAGTCCATGGGGTCAAGAAGAGTAGAACACTTACTGAGCGACTTCACTTTCACTTTACACGCATTGGAGAAAGAAATGGCAACCCACTCCAGTGTTCTTGCCTGGAGAGTCCGAGGGACGGCAGAACCTGGTGGGCTGCCGTCTGTGGGATCACAGAGTCGGACACGACTGAAGTGACTTAGCAGCAGCAGCAGCAGCAGCAGCAGCATTAATCTTATTTTTCATTAAATAATTTCTGTTTCACAATGCTTTTATGTTGATGTGAGCAGGGTTTTCTCCCCCCAGTTTGGAGTTTGCAATTAGTATGCTTCATTTTATTTACGTATTTTTCATAGATTCTTACTCTCCTGATAATTTCTTACTCTAAGAATGGGGATCCCTTGGGGATGATGTGTTTTCATGCATTTTAAGCGGCTCTTTACTGCTATGGCTATTACAGTAACTTATAGTTTCAGTTCTTATTTCTTTTCCATAATGTATAGCAATTTTTCATCTTAAACATACCATGCTGCACAACAGAACTTGAAGAACAAGCCATTGAGATTATCCAATTATTTTAATATACTAATTTTACAAAAGACATTTGATAGGCAACAACTTAGAGCCCCTCTCTGACTTTCTGTCCTTTGCTAAACTCCCTATAAATCTGTTACTACTTCTGAAAAGATACATAGGAGCCAAGAAGTTACAGAGGAGTTTCTAAGCAGCAATAAAAGGCAAACAATATTTACGTAAGAATGAAGTGCCCAACTGTTTAACTGTATTAAGAGACTGAATTCTCATGCCTCTACCAGCTAATAACATTGGAAAGCTTATTTTAAGATGAATTCCCATACTTATACATCACTGTAACTCTAAAGCAAAGGACTAGAGACAAATTATCTTTGCAGCAAATTTTCATGTTGATTCCCTTATGTTAGTGTGCATCCTCCAGTTACAGAAACCAGGGGAGCTTTGAGACCACCAAACACAGTTTTATGAAATTTTATTACTGCTGGGGAAATATAAAGGGCCAGCAATTGTATGAATTGTTCTTAACACTGGGGTCCTAATGAAGGGCAACAGATGGCAGAAATTTTTACTCAAATGATTTTTTTCCATCAAAGTCTCTATCAGCATTTGAGTCCCAGCAGTGTAACTGTTAAGAAGCCCTCAAACTCACCAGCCAACTGGTATAATCAGCACTATAAAAACCAACTCTACAGAAAAATGCTTGTATTCAATTTGGTCTTTTACACCATATGCCTTTTTTCTAGATAGCCTTTGATTTACTCCATATTTCAAAGTCAGTTATCTCCAGTAGAGTCCTTTGGGGGAGTACCTTACTAATTAGGTATTAAATATATCCAGATAAAAATACAAAAATTCACTATAGCAGATAGTGTCAGTGACCTATGCACATTTATTCAACATTCTTTGTTTTTGGGCAAGCCAGTGATTTTTCAATGATGGTGTCTGCCACTTGAGGGCTTTCTAGGCTGTAAGCTCAGAAAGCGAGGTGAGGACAATTACAAAGTCTAGGTATATCCTTTAAGAGGAAGATAGCTTTTTTTTTTTTTTTTTTTTAAAGAACTCACTTGTCTCAAATGTTGGAGCAGGAGTTATCCAGCTCCAATGTATTCTTGGAATCTAAACTTGTAAGAACTGGGTCCTTTACAAAGTGCTTTGGAATTTTCCTCCATCACAAATAGCCAATGTAAGGCAGAGCTGAAGAGCAACTAAAATTGTCTATGACTCTCTTTTATATGCTTCTTTCTTTGCCTTCCCTTTGCCAACTCCAAGAAGCTAGTGCCTTTTCCCTTGATTTATTTCCTCATCTGAGAGATCACAGTAATATTATAACTATATAATTTATATGCAATTTTTCATTCTCCATGCAAATTTCTAATTTGAGAAAAGAAAAAAGTACATTTTTCTTAACTAGACAATTAATTTAAACTATTATTTTGAGATTTGATGGTGAACATAAACATTATGATATGACATACTTAATCCATGTTGTTTAAGTATCTATAATCAGAATGAATTAAAGTGTATCATTATATTACAAAGCTAAGTTTTTTTTCCAAAGCAAAACATTTATTTTTTTTTAATTTTTTCACATATATTATTTTTATTTATATATATATATTTTTAATTTTAAAATCTTTAATTCTTACATGCGTTCCCAAACATGAACCCCCCTCCCACCTCCCTCCCCATAACATCTCTCTGGGTCATCCCCATGCACCAGCCCCAAGCATGTTGTATCCTGCGTCAGACATAGACTGGCGATTCGATTCTTACATGATAGTATACATGTTAGAATGCCATTCTCCCAAATCATCCCACCCTCTCCCTCTCCCTCTGAGTCCAAAAGTCCGTTATACACATCTGTGTCTTTTTTGCTGTCTTGCATACAGGGTCGTCATTGCCATCTTTCTAAATTCCATATATATGTGTTAGTATACTGTATTGGTGTTTTTCTTTCTGGCTTACTTCACTCTGTATAATCGGCTCCAGTTTCATCCATTTCATCAGAACTAATTCAAATGAATTCTTTTTAATGGCTGAGTAATACTCCATTGTGTATATGTACCACAGCTTTCTTATCCATTCATCTACTTTTAACTGTATTTATTTACAGCAATACATAAAAATATATTGTACTTCTATTATACAATATATATTATGAAGGAATGAAACACAGTAGTAATGTTGAAAGATATACTAGAAGACTAAGTTTAAGAAGATATTTTGCCTAAAAACAGTAGATAACTAATGCCACAATAACACATTGCTGCTTTATTCCCTATGCTTACCATTCACTAATTTAAAGCCAAAAAAGCTTTATCTAAATAATCCTACTTCTGTTTACCTCCTGAAGTGAATTTCAAATGGAATTTACGATTTCAAGGTCTCCTGCTAGCTCATGGTAATATTTTTATAAAGGACTGTTAACTTTTAATACGGTTCACTAAGTAGCACTATCTAATCAAATCAACAGGCTTCATATCCACTAGTAGAAAGGTAGCCCACCTTTTAAAATATTCAATCTAATTTTGATTTTTATTAGTTCTACTGTCAACTTCTAGAATTTTCAACTCCATTAAAATAACAACCCATGCTTTAAAACTCATTTCTTTCTACTCTAGAAGAACATGTAGAGCTAAATGTTAGCATGTTATGATTTTCAGTTTTCTGTTTTCACTCAATGTACTTGTTTGCTCACCAATTCACTCAGTCACTAGATGAGTTGACATTATTTTTGTAACTTTCCTTCATGGTGCTTAGCTTTCCCTTTGAAAACTCTCATTAACATTTACTCTTGTTAGTTCTAAAAGGAGGTAAACATGCCAGCTTTCTGAGAAAGATTTGTTTGGTTGAAGTGGAATTATCCTCACTTTGAAAATGTAATAAGACATAAAAATAAGCATTATTGAAAATACCTGGTTATTTAATCTGTATTTCAGATGTTTGGGGATAGCAATTCAGTAAATGCACTTCTGTTCTCATAGAAAGAAAGAAGGTGAAAGCTTAGTCGTGTCCGACTCCTTGTGACCCGATGGACTGTAACCTACCAGACTCCTCCGTCCATGGGATTTTCAAGGCAAGAACACTGGAGTGGGTTGCCATTTCCTTCTCCAGCCTGTTCTCATAGATACAGGTTAATCACTTAGGAAGTGTAATTAGTTAGACTAATGTGTAATGACTAATTATTTTGTGGAGAATGAAATTTTAAGTACTTTATGCACATCTCACTTTTATTATTATTTAGAACAAAACAGATGTAGAGAGTTAAGATACTTTATAGGATTCTGTAGCTATTAAAGGAGCTGCAGTTTGAACCCACACTTTTTGAATATGGCTTCTAACAATCCTCAGAACTTCTACTATAAGCTAATGTGGCATGTCACTATTTTGTGGATGATAAAATTCTGTATATGCACTCAATCACTGCTTGTTGAATGAATATTTAAGACATACACAAATAACTAAGTGAGCTTATTAACAGACCAATTTTAGTGGCATATCACATGATTGATATTTTCTCATATAAAAATGTGATATTTTTAAAAGATTTCCCATGCTGCATGACATTTTTAGATTATCTTGAAAAATACTAATTAATATACTTAATTTTATCATTCAGTTGTGATGGGGAAAAAATAGCTGAGTTGCATGGAGCCAGGCAATCTTTTCTTTACACTATTGGTAGCAACTTTATTTTGAATAATAACACCAAGTGTCAGTAGGGTTTATCTTTTTTAAATTAAAAATAGAAATAAAATGCACCTTAATAGAAGTATATACAGACAAGCTCATAACGTGTGATGATTTATCATTTTATTTCCTATCTAGACATGATATATGGGCTTCCTTAGTGGCTCACATGGTAAAGAATCCACCTACAATGAGGGAGACCTGGGTTCAATCTGTGGGATGGGAATATCCCCTGCAGGAGGTCATGGCAACCCACTCCTGGCAACCCACTCCAGTATTCTTGCCTGGAGAATTCCCACCTACAAAGGAGCCTGGCGGGCTGTAGTCCATGGGGTTGCAAAGAGTTGGACACAATTGAGCAACTAAGCATAGCACAGACACATTTGCTGAAACTCATACACATGAGGTTTTAAACATCAGTGTACCCTTGTAAATATCTGTTTAGTACATGGCCTACTTGGTTGATATTCCTCAAAGTAACTATTACAAGTTCAGGGCAACAAATCTATCTGCTGCCAACCTGTAGCATCTACATTTTGTTTCCTAAAATAATCCCTCATCAGAAACTTAGATCCTCTTATTCATTGTTGGGATTCCCTGGTGGCTCAGTGATAAAGAATCTGCCTGCCAATGCAGGAGATGCAGGTTCAATCCCTGGGTCAGGAAGACACCATGGAGCAGGAAGTATCCACCCACTCCAGCATTCTTGCCTGGAGAATCCTATGAACAGAGGAGCCTGGTGGGTTACGGTCCATGGGGTCACAAGAGAGTAGGACATGACTGAGCTACTAAACAACAACAAGGATAATTCATTGTTAGTTAATCAATAATGATAATGACCAAGAGAGCTGAATTACCAGATTTCATTTGTCTTATCAATGGATATGCCTGATAGTGTCTTTCTGGACCCTTTTCTGAGACTTAACAGACTAGAAAGATAACCTCAGGTTTCTTGAATGTATGTGTGTCTATGCAGGTATACACAAGTGTATATGCATGATTTTGGACCTTCTTAATCACAGGGGGAGGGGGAAAGGACACTGTAACTGTTTAGAAGATTTGTGTTATCATTCACAGTTCCTTAGCTAGAAAAACTTTTTCCAAGTATAAAAGAAGTTCCTTTTATACTTTATGTATGTACTGTGTGCTATGCTTAATCTCTCAGTCGTGTCCAGTTCTTTTTGACCTCATGTGACTACAGCTCACCAGGCTCCTCTGTCCACGGGGATTCTCCAGGCAAGAATACTGGAGTGGGTTGCTATGCCCTCCTCCAGGGAATCTTCCCAACCCAGGGATCGAACCAAGCACTCCTATATTGCAGGCAGATTCTTTACTGTCTGAGCCACCAATGAATGAGTAAAAAAACAGACTAAAATAGTTTTAAAAACAATTATCCAATTAAAGGAAACAAAGTTCTGATGAAATATTCACTTACATCTAAATCCCACTGTGAAGAAGTAGAGAACTTTAGTCCATTCTCAAGGCAATTGAAATTATTATATATTGAATGGTTTTAAGATTGTACAGAGGGCTTCCCCAGTGGTTCAGTGGTGAAGAATCCGCCAACAATGCGGGAGACCCAAGTTGGGTCCCTGGCTCAGAAAGATCCCTTGGAGGAGGGCAGGGCAACCCACTCCAGTATTCTTGCCTGGAGAATTACATGGACAGAGGAGCCTGGAGGGCTACAGTCCAAAGGGTCACAAAGAGTTGGACATGACTGAAGCAACTTAGCATGCATGCATGCAAGATTGTATAGAAGCAAACATAATAAAATATCAAATGACATTAAAATTGTTTTGGACTTCTGCCTCTGGCCTACACTAGATTTAACTTCTCGGCTAAAAATTTTAAAAAATGAACAAAATGTATGAAACAGTACTTTTTAAAAGACACTGGACACTGGGTAATTAAAATCAGTCATCTCTGAGAAATTAGAAACAAATGAGAACAAATGAGGTGAGCCCTACAGGTGCCCCAGCTTACTCTCTGAATAGAGTTCCAAGCTATGACAAAGGACAAGGGCAGAAAACCAGGGGGTCTTCTTTAGATGAGGAGATGGAGCTGGGTATCAAAGGAAACCAAAGTGGCTAGAGTCACAGGGCAGAGCATCAGAGAGGAGACAGATATACAGAGAATAAACATTGGAGATCTGCAGAAAGCACCCTTCCAGTTTCCAATTAAATCCTAACCAGTTCCCATATGACAAGTGAAAATGAAAGTGAAAGTCACTTAGTTGTGTCCAACTCTTTGCGACCCCATGGACTCTATAGTCCATGGATTTCTCTAGGCTGAAATACTGGAGTGGGCAGACTTTCCCTTCTCCAGGGGATCTTTCCAACCCAGAGATCAAATCCAGGTCTCCTGCATTGCAGGCAGATTATTTATCAGTTGAGCCACAAGGGAAGCATAAGAATACTGGAGAAGGTAGCCTATCCCTTCTCCAGCAGATCTTCCCGACCCAGGAATCAAACTGGGGTCTCCTGCATTGCAGGTGGATTCTTTACCAACTGAGCTACCAGGAAGCCCGACAACAAGAAACTACCAATGTCAAGGGAAAGAACTATACACAGTAATTAAAGCAAACAATCACCAGAGCTCACATATGGCTGGGAGAGTACCCGTTCCTGCCAGACACAGTGGAAAACATCATACAGGAACATCAGAGCGAGTATTCAGATGGGTTTTGCTTCAGTAGTGGGGAAAATTTAGCCCTAGATTTTAGGTTGTTCTGTTCAAAACTCAAAGTATACAAGTAATACACTCCAAAGATCAAACTATTTCCAAGCAAACATAACTATGTTTCAGGACAAAGGTCAACAATATTTATCTGAACAAATGTATCAAGCACTCAACAAGTTAAAATTCACATCTGGTATCTAATCAAAAATTACCAGTCATCCAAAGAAGCAGGAAAATAACACTCATAGAAGGGAGAAAAAATAATTGGAATTGACCCAAAATAGACAGAGATGATAGTACTGGTAGACAAGAAACATTATAACTGTTATTGTAACTGTATTCTGTATTTTCCAGAAGGTAAAGATTGAATGCTGAGGTCTGTTAAGATATTAACACGGAAAATGTTAAAATTCTTATATCACATTTCAGCAATGTATTGAATCACACAAGACAACAGTGTCTGAGGTTAAAGTTATACACTAGATGAGATAAACCGCAGACTATATAAGCTAAAAAAAAATAGATTGGTCCATTTGACAATAGGAATTTTTAAAAATGAATTACAGAGAAAATAAGACTGCAAATAAAAAGAACAGAACATCAGTGAGTGGCATAATATATGCGATCAGAGTCCCTGGAAAGGGCAAGGTGCAGAAAAATATAATTTTTAAGTAACACCTTTATAATTTCTAAATTTGATTAAAACTATGAACACACAGATCCAAGAAGCTTAACAGACCACAAGAATAAGAAACACGAAGAAAACTATACCAAGCAATATCATAAACCACTTGCTCAATTCCCAAAAACACTCCCTAATAAACCTTCTGTATCCATTGCTGAGTGAGATGATAAGCTGAAATATATACCAATATCCATACCAAAACAACCACTCTCTGTGGAGTAGTAGGTGGGTATATATTTACTTACAATACACCTCTCTACAGTGCCTCATTTTTTATAATGAGTATATATTATTTTTATAACAAAACAGATTAATATCTATAACTACCTTGTGACAGACATCTTTCAAAATGGTAAGAGGATTATAAATCTCCCCAAGAATGCCTTATATTTCTTTCTTTAAGTCAGAGACCTGGTGATGCTACATTGGCTCAAAATTCACTTTAGTGCTATTAAAAATATATTTTCTGTATGATGTCAGATTAGAAATCGATGAATTTCCTCTATCTGCAATGGTAATGCTGATGAGTATAAAGATTTGATTGATATAAACATAATTACACAAAATTTTACAGTATTAACTTTCTACATTTACATAGCTTACACATATATAGGGGTGCATAAAAGGTTACTTTCTTAATATCAGAAGGCATCTTTTCTATGCAAAAAATATTTGAAAAAGGAGAATTGTTAAGTTGAAAATGATATTACTTTTATGAAAACAGCATTTTGAAATGCCTGGACTATTTAATGTATTACCCTTTTCTTTGCTTTCATCTGTCTTAATCAATATTTTCTGGCATTCAAAAACTGGTCACAGTTCAAATCTCCTTGACTGAAAATTGCTACCTGGACAATTTGAACTAAAAAATATTGCAAAGGTACCTAAGATTTGGTGTAGTGAACCTAGTATTTCTTATACTTAAGCCATATACTTTATAACCTAAATTATAACCTCCACAATCCACTTTATCTACATAATCAAAAGACACTGCCAGTTGAAATTAAACTGTACAATGGTTATAATCCATATGTTGCATTTCCATTAACAAAACCCATAAAACCGTCAATAAGTACTGCCAATTTACTGCATTGTTTTGGCCTCTGGCCTATCTCAGAAGAAATTTTGTCAGTAGAATATATAGGAATATTGCTACATCACCACAGACTGTCTTTAGGGAAACAGAACTGTAATTTTATAATGATGGCTATTTCTAGTGACTACATTATTGCTTAGTACACCACAAGTTCTCCTCCTGGACAAAATCCAACATAAGGCAAAAACACACACTGCCCTAAAGCCACAGGACACCCTGCTGCAAGATGCTTCTCTGTATTCAAGATTCAATTACACTTTGCACTTCATCAGATAAGCCAGTTATGTCTAGACTCTCATCCTGACACAAAACGTTCCAAAATGATCATCATGACAAGTTCTAGCATGTGCGGTGCTGACAACAAAAGTCAGGAATTATAAATTTCCATCATCCTTCACAACCTGAACTTAAAGAAGTTAAGCAGTCGTGATGTGGTGGTGGAGATAAAAAGAGTCTGAAAAAAAGAGATTTCAAAAACTTACCTTAAGATACCATTTATATTTGGCATGTTCCCAGTTCTCAGGAATTTGTGTCTTTTTGAGAAAGTGTTCAGCTTCTGTTAGCCATTGATTAAATATCTTCATATCATAATGAAACCGCCGCCATTTTTCAACAGATCTGTCAAATTGCCTAGAAATAAAAATTAGGGATCAAGAAAAATAAATGGATTATATGGACATAGAATATATGTTATTACATTAATAAAGCTATTATTTTGACAGTTTCTCACATTTATATATGTCAGTTTCAGTTAACATATATAACTAATATTGAATATAGGATGAATTAAAATATTTGATAAAAGGTTGCCATTTCCCTTTAAAATGAATTCACTTTGTGACTGAGACAAAAATAGAGACAATTATTGTGGAATATTAGTGTTTTCTTCCCTATGAGAATACTTAAGTTTTAATAAAACTTCAGAAATTTAAAAGTACATTAATATCTAATATATTATTTTGAAGCTAGATACTAAATTTCAAAAGATTTTTTGCATCAAAAATTAGCTCATAATGTCTGTCAATTTCAGTCATATCTGGAGCTAAAAGTGTGTGCTCATTAAGATCTTCAAGCACTCAGGATGACAGCTGTAACTTCTACATTGGCTTAGATGTGAGAAATCCACCAGTTAACTGGTATACTAGTCTTCCTTTCTCCTTCTAGTTCCACTGTATCCACTAGCATTTTAAATTGTGATGCTGAAGAATTTTGTGAAAGGTAATGTGTCAACATCTCACATGAAAAGAATATTAAGAAGGAAATATTTGGTCATTGCTGGTCACAGAAGAGACTGAGCCAGAAATTATATGAGTCAAGGCTTTATGTTTACATTAAGAGGCTTGCACATAAAAATCACATCAGTAAGTCAGCTCAGTTCAGTCGCTCAGTCGTGTCCGACTCTTTGCGACCCATGAATCGCAGCACGCCAGGCCTCCCTGTCCATCACCAATTCCCGGAGTTCACTCAGACTCACGTCCATCGAGTCAGTGATGCCATCCAGCCATCTCATCCTCTGTTGTCCCCTTCTCCTCCTGCCCCCAATCCCTCCCAGCATCAGAGTCTTTTCATAGGCCATTATAAAATAAAAAAATAGCAATAAAACACTGATTTGGGGTCCCCAATCTAGAACAATTACACCAGTATCTTTGGAGGTGGGACCCTGACATTGGTATTTTTAAAAGCACCCAGATGATTCTAATGTACTGACAAGTTGAAAAATACTATACAAAAAAAAAAAAAAAAGAAAGAAAGGAAGAAAAATACTATAGCGCCAGTTTTAAAGTCTGTGGGCTCATGATCTACTGGGTCTGCCAGGGCCTGTCTAAATAGGCATTTGCCAGCATGAAACAAAAGCCATCCTGAAAATTCCTGCTTACTGAGTGACCTCACAGTATAGCTGTCTGTACAGTTCTCTGAGATCTATTCTTAAGATGCAATGGATTAGTTGTGAATATCTTGAGGATCTTCTCAGATCTCTACCTCCCCTTAGGAAATTTAAGTAATTTTAGAATCCAAATAGTGTCACAATTCCCTATTGTTTTACTAGGAAAGGAATGGAATTCACATTATAAACCAAGTACTGGGGTCTGTGGATTTATATATCCCATTCCATTAACTCCTGCAACACTCTCTGCAACATACCAATCATTATTCCCATTTTTCACTGGAGAAAGGTGAGATACTGAGTAAGCTGCCAAAAGGTAAATAGATATTAAATGGCAGACCAGGAATTCTAACTCAGATCTCTCTGGTTCCAGTGGTGTATTTTAGCACCTTACATTAAATTTTCTGGGATTTCCTATTTTCAAGAGGAATTTTCACCAAATTAAACAATTCAAAGTGATAGTTGTAAGGCTTTTTTTTTTTCCTATTTTTCTTATTTTCTTCCAATATTTAATTATATATCTACATGTATTCTATCATGCATTCTATCAGGTATTACATTTAATGATTAACTGTATTTTCACCTTAAACAAATCTAAAACAGTATTTTGGTAGCATAAAAAGGCAGCTAATAATAGTCCAAAGAGATAGTCTCTATCACTAGCCTATAAATAATGGAGATGTAGACATAGAGAACAGACTTATGGACACAGGCAGGCGGGGAGGAAGGAGAGAGCGGGACAAATGGAGAACATATACACTACCATATATAAAAGAGAGAGCCACTGGGAATTTGCTGTGTGACTCAGGGAACTTAAACCTGGGCTCTGTGACAACTTAGATGGGTGGTAAAGGGTGGGAGGTGGGAGGGAAGTTCAAGAGGGAGGGGACATATGTATATCTGTGGCTGATTCCTGTTGATGTATGGCAGAAACTAATACAATATTATAAAGCAATTATCCTTCTACTAAAAATAAATTTATAAAATAATTATATCTTTAATAAATAATGGCATTTTATAGTTGATCAAATGTTTTATATCCATCAGCCACAAAATGATCCTGGAAATATTTGCATGGTTAATAAAAACTTTGTTTTCATATATTTTCAGTGCTAATGTGCAAAACATGACTTAAGAATACATCTGAAGAACGTATTCCCTATAAAAAAGAATTGTACATTGCATATGTGTTATGGGAACTTGAATCACTGGAGTCAGAGAGCTGTTAAATGAGAATCTAAAATACAGTGAGTCATAGTTGACATTGTATCATCTTGGTGAGGCTGTAGTTGATTTTAATTTTCATTATATATATATATTAATATTGTTAAGTTTTCCTGCAATGCACACTTCATATTTTGAATATTCAGAAAAATACAATAAGTAAAATTTATTTTAAATTGAAAGTTTCAGGTATACAATAGTGATTCAATAGTTTTGTAGACTATTCTCCATTTAAACTTATGGCTGGGCATACACACAGAGGAACCCAGAATTGAAAGAGACACATGTACCCCAATGTTCATTGCAGCACTGTTTATAATAGCCAGGACATGGAAGCAACCTAGATGTCCATCAGGAGACGAATGGATAAGAAAGCTGTGGTACATAAACACAATGGAATATTACTCAGCCATGAAAAAGAATACATTTGAATCAGTTCTAATGAGGTGGATGAAACTGGAGCCTATTATACAGAGTGAAGTAAGCCAGAAAGAAAAACACCAATACAGTATAGTAACGCCTATATATGGAATTTAGAAAGATGGTAACGATAACCCTGTATGCAAGATAGCAAAAGAGACACAGATGTATAGAACAGCCTTTTGGACTCTGTGGGAGAGGGCAAGGGTGAGATGGCTTGGGAGAATGGCACTGAAACATGTATATTATCATATGTGAAACGAATCACCAGTCCAGGTTCGATGCATGATACAGGATGCTTGGGGCTGGTGCACTGGGATGACCCAGAGGAATGGGATGGGGAGGGAGGTGGTGGGGGGTGTTCAGGATGGAGAACACATGTATACCCATGGCGGATTCATGTCAATGAATGGCAAAACCAATACAATATTGTAAAGTAATTACCCTCCAATTAAAATAAATAAATTAAAATTTTAAAAAATCTAGTAAAAAATTAAAAAACAAAGTTATGGCTATCTTTTAAATAATGGCTGTATTCCTTATGCTATACACTATATCCTTGTTGTTTATTTATTTTATACATAGCAGTTTGCATCTCAATGCCATGCCCTTATTTTGCCCCTCCCCCTTGGTCTCCCCATAGTTAACCACTAGTATATTCTTTGAATCTGTGATTCTGTTTCTGTTTTTTCTTATATACATTCTTTTAATTTTTAGATTCCACATATAAGAGAGAACATAGAGTGCTAACATAGATAACATCTTTCTCTGTGTGACTTACTTCACTAAGTACAATAGTTTTTAAAAGACAATCTCACATGCTAACAACTACCATCTCCATCTTTATACACTATAGTTTGAGAAACAGACCAAGGCTAACCAGACCACAGAGGAGTTGTTATTTGGTCATTTTCCACCTCTGTTACAGTCATCAGCCCACTTCCTACTTTGCTTTTTTCTATTACCCAACCACCAGATTTACCCTCTTGCCAATGCTTTTATTTACTGGAAGGTGATTATTTCTTCAACATCTGGGCTATAAACACTGTTCCTTCTAGGCTGCTGCAGATGTGTCCCTCCACCACTCACTGCACTGGCAGTGACCACCTTCCAGAAGATTCCACAAAGTCTCCTCCCACCCAACCCCTCTGCCTCTTCACAGTTTGTCTATCATCTAGTTTCTGCAAGAGAAGAAAACCATCAGGGCCCACACAGTTGATCATGGTACCTCTTAGGGCTGCAAGACAAAGTTGGAGATATGAACATAAGGGAAACACTCAGGCTTCGCTACTTACATTTGTGTTCCAGGTCCACGGAAATGGGGCAGGATGAAATTGCTAGCCACCAAGGACTCTCTGCAGTTCCCCCTTCCCCCCATGCCCTACTGTCTCAGGATTTCGTGACTTTGTACATTAGTCCAGTGTTCCTGAAATGCCCTCTTTCCCTTTACTCCATTTTCACTCAACTCCTGCAAGCTGAATCTTCGCATACTTAAAGACTTGACATGAACCACTAGGTTGGCCAAAAAGGGTATCCGGGTTTTTCCTTAAAATTGTTCAGAAATATCCAAACAAACTTTTTGGCCACAGCAATACTTATACTGTCACTTTGTAAATATCTGAATATAGAACATTCAGTAGTCTGCAACTGCAAAAACTTTGCAAACGGTAAAGTTGATTTAATTTTATTATTAAAATTAATGTTAAAATGAGTAACTCTACTCAAACAAAATATTCAAGAATAAAAGCATGCACTTTACATGTGATGACATTTAATGTGAGTAATAATATTTTAAACTCCATTTCAAGCATCACATAAAAATTTTAAACATACTTTCTAGCATTTTAACATGTATTGTTAATAGCCAAGTATAAATCTCTTCTTGAATTTACTGTGTAAAATTTCATTTTTTATCATGCCTACTTATAAAATTAAACTCTCTCCCATTAAGGAACATCCTGAATGAACAGATATAAATTTTGCTAGTTTTACAATGTTACATTTATAAATTTAATCTCTAGTCACTCACTACGCTCCCTAAATTCCTCTCATTCCATTAACTGGACATCCATGACTGAAGGAAAATGCAGCTACAACAGGAAACACATAAAGATATTACAAATAGCATTAAGGGAAATAGGTGTAAGTTTTACTCTCTGTATTATTACTAGAGGGAAAAAAAAAAAAGTTGTTACATTTTTTTTTTCCTGATAGCAAGAGGAAATGTAGACCTGCCTAAATAAAGGACAAAAAATGTCAGTATAAACACATGGATAATAAATCAAGTGATTTTTAAAATTTTGCAAATATTAAAATTCTCATACACTATGCAAGCAGTATTTAAAATTACACTGCTGCTTCATTTCTGTGCAGCATAACTTATTTCCTGCTGTTCTAAATCAAGTTAGTCAGATTATTCTCAAGCATAAATTACATTTAGGGAGTAATTTAGGTACTTTGGGACATACTTTAACACTTTCAGGCCATTAAGGTGGTGCTGAATTCCATGAAATAGATTTAAATAAATAACACCCAGTAGCCTTCTGACATAATCCATTGTGGTTTTATACTTAAGGTCTGCAAACTCAGCAGTGGGCTGCTAAGTACTGCCTCCTACATATTTCATCTTTGATTAGGTGAGTGGGAGGGATCTTGGCTAAAGTCTCATGGTCCAAATTAGAGGAGCTGATAAATATAAGTTAAATAAGTCTTTTGCCCCAAACCATAGTACCTTCCCATGCCCCCGCCTCCTGATCCCAGCTTCCCCAGTAATCCAATTATTTAGTAAAAACTAAGTATTGGGCTGGCCAATAAGTTCCTTCAAGTTTTTCCATGTTTATTGGTCATTTGTATTTCTTGTTTTGTGAAGATGGCCAAAGTCTTGTGTTATTGTGAAACATAAAACACATCTGTGATCTTCCCTAGTGGTTCAGTGGTAAAGAATCCACCTAGAAATGCAAGAGACACGGGTTCATATCCTGCTCTGGGAAGATCCCACATGCCGTGGCGCAACGAAGCCTGTGCACCACAAAACTGAGCCTGTGCGCTAAAGCCTGGGAATCACAGCTACTGAAGCCTGCATGCCTGAGAGCCCATACGCCACAAGAGAAGTCACAGCAACCAGAAGCCCATGCACACGTTGCAACTAGAGAGTAGCCATCCCTCGCCACAACTAGGGAAAAACCCATTCAGCAATGAAGACCCAGCACATTCAAAAATAAATAAATAAAATTATTGAAAAAGCACATTCATTATTTACTAAAACTGATCATTCTATGACTAGCACCCAGATCAAGCTATAAAACATTGTCTGCAGCTCAGAATTCTTCTTTGTGTCCCTTCTCACATTTTAAGAACTTCTCCTAGTTTTCTTTCAGATTGTTCTTAAAGACTTATAGGACTTCTGCATGATTATGGATACACACATTATATCAGTTATATGTGTGTTCCAAATATTTTTTCACACTCTGTGACTTTCATTTTCACTCTCTCAATGTTGTCTTTTGACATACAGAAGTTATTAATATACAATATAGGCCAGTTTATTATGTTATGATTAGTACTTTATACATCTATTTAAGAAATTCTCCATTATCCAAAATTCATTTACATATACTCCTTTACTTTGTTATGAAAGTTTTGTTAGTTTGCTTTTTCCCATTCAGATGTATAATCCTCTAGCATTATATTTTTGTATGTAGTGTGAAATAGAATATATTTCTTAGCCTTGTAAGGTAAGGCATACAAACACAACAAAGTAATGGTGTACAGTGGAAAAATAAAAGTGTGTGCTGTGAAAAGTAGGCTTCTATCCTACTTCACACACCCTCCCCCCAACTCTGCCAGTTATTGTGCTCAGCAGCTCAGTCGTGTCTGATACCTTGCGACTCCATGGACTGTAGTCCACCAAGCTGCTCTTTCCATGGGATTTCCCGGGCAAGAATACTGGAGTGGGTTGCCATTTCCTCCTCCAGGGGATCTTCCCGACCCAGGGATCGAACCCTTATCTCCTGCATTGCAAGTTGGTTCTTTCCCACTGAGCCATCGGGGATTCTCTCATTGTAAATAAAACTTTCATAATTTGAAATATTGATAGAGCTAGGCAAAGAAATAAACAAATACAGTGTTTTAAAGTAAGTGTTCTCATTCAGTTTTGTTGGATTTGATATATCCACTGCTAGCATTTTTACAGCTCTGGATCGACATAGTATTTTGAAACACCCAGTTTACTTTATGTTTCATTCTCTCTGGGTTATGAGTCTGGTTCTTAGGCTTCACCAGTTTGGAGTAGTTCTTTGAGTTTGTTTCTCACAGTGTTTATAACACCGGAGTTTAGGAACTCATTCTCTGGTCTCTACTCCCTCTCTCCACTGCTGAAATTCCACCCATTCTATTTCAACTGTTTCTCATAACCTTTCCATTTATTGCCACCTGAACAGACAGAATAGACAGACCTTATTTGAACTCTTTAAGATATTGACTCTTAAAGTGACCCTTTCCAATTATAGGGGACTCTTTTGCATTACTTAAAGGAAACAGGACGGAGAAGGCAATGGCACCCCACTCCAGTACTCTTGCCTGGAAAATCCCATGGATGGAGGAGCCTGGAAGGCTGCAATCCACGTGGAAGCTGAGGATCAGAGACAACCGAGTGACGTCACTTTCACTTTTCACTTTCATGCATTGGAGAAGGGAATGGCAACCCACTTCAGTGTTCTCGCCTGGAGAATCCCAGGGACGGGGGAGCCTGGTGGGCTCCCGTCTCTGGGGTCGCACAGAGACAGATACGACTGAAGCGACTTAGCAGCAGCAGCAGTAAAGGAAACAGGGACATTTTTTCCCTCAAAATACAAAACAAACTCTAGTTCACCTAATTACTACAGATGAACTCTTTGGATTTGGATCTCCTCTCTGGGTATTTCCTTATACGATGGCATTGAATCTTAAAGGTTCAACTAATACCTACAGCAGGGGTTGGCAAACTTTATAAAGTACTTGAAAATAAATAATTTACGCCTTGTTGGTCACGCAACCTTTATTACAACTATTGAGCTCTGCCACTGTAACCCAACACCAGCCATAAATGTGTTTGGTTAGATCCCAGTAAAACTCTATTTACAAAAACAGGTGTTGGGCTGGATTTGACCCACAGGCTGTACTTCACCTACCCTTCCTGTATAAACTGATTAGCACATAGCCCCAGGTTCTAACCCTCACCTGAGCACTGTATCTAGCTGTTTTTTTTTATTATTATTATTATCCTCACCAGAACATTCTGTGTGAACCTCACACATGACTTGTTTACAAATCCTTATTTTCTCTTCTAAGTCTCATAATTTTAGTTAAGGATTTCCATGCTAGAAATGTTGAGATTATCCTTTACTCCTCTCTTTCTTTCTCACCATGCGGATTTCTATACCCTATAAATTCTAAATCAGAAATGACTCTTCAGTTTGACTTCTTCTTCCAGCCCCACTTCCATAGCCTTTCTTGAAATCCTCTAACAACTTTGCCTCATGATATCCCAACTCACTTTTCCCTAGTCAGTTTCTGACCGCTCTTGTACTTATGTCTACATCGCTATCCCTTCTTCCTCTTTGGTTCCAACATGAATGTTCATAGAGATTTACATAGTCCATGGTGTATATCCTACACTTACAAACACTGAATATCTCAAAAACTTCCATAACAATCCAACCTTTCTCCTACTATCTTTTTAACCTGGGCCTTTTGCTTTATCATAAAATGCCACCCTTCTTCCATGTCACTTTATTCTATGAGGCCTGTCTCCCCTGAAATTAGTTATTGCCTAAGACAAACTCCTCTCACTGCACAAAAACCTCTATTAATATACTGCTTCATGTACTAATTATGTATTTACAGAGCTGCATTTCCCAGCAGACTCTGAGCCTTTTAGAGAAAGGAATACACCTCATTGACTTTTGAATTCCTAGTCCTAAGCAAAGTTCCTGGCACATAATAAGTGTTTAAATAAATACATTTTAAAATGAATGAATAAAAGAGTTCATTAGTAATTTGCTTTGGCTCTTTTTGGTTCCATTTAGGAGCCATGAAGGCTTGGGTACACTATTTTACCTCTCTGTACACCATAAATAAAGCTAGGATAATACTGCCTGCATTACACAGCACTTTGACAAGAATGAATGCATACTGTAAGCTATAGATAGCAATAACATTTCAGTACTATTGTAAAAACAACTTAATAATTGGCACATTTTATAACACTGATACAGAATTTTTAACTTAAAAATATCTTAGTCTACATCATAAACCATTTCAAATATGTCAATATAGTTTCAGTAAAATGTAGCTCTTAATGACTTTTAAATACAGATAATCTAGCTCAATACCATTCTAAACAATTAATACACTTTATACAAACTTGCCAAGGTCTAATTTAACTCTGAAGATGAACATTTACTTAAGGACTATGACTTTTTTAAGAGGGGTGTCTCAGAATAAAGTTATATTGATAAAATTCACCTTATATCAAAGAATACAACATTAATAACTTAAAAACAATAATGATAAAGTTAGATCAATGCTGATGGCATTACTTGTAAGGACTCCAAACACTTCAGGTTATCTCTAGAAATTTTTAAAGAAATCTTAAAATTCTTTAGATTTCTAAAGTGGTTTTTTTTTTTTTTCAAATTTTCTTGTTTCTAATTGGCATACATATCTGGAAGGAATCTAAAAATCAGTGTTATAGTACTTCCTTCTATCTACAAGTAGGTAGATTTTCAGAAAAGAAGGTTAAAATAGAAAAAGCTGCATGGGAAAGCTTCAGTCATCTTAAATAAGGAATTTTTGAATTGTAAGTACTCACAAAATCACACACATACCCTCATATATATATAGGTATTACACAAATCAAGAACTTGACTTAAGTGTATAGTAGGAGTATGGGGGTTTTGACTAAACATATTATTTTGGCTTAGGGAGAGATACCCTAAATATCTTTGAGATAAATGTATAAGTACCCAAGTAAGTAGGTATATCTTCACCTACACTTGACATCTGATTATTTAAGTAGCTATAAAAAGAAAAGTAGAAGCATCTCTGATATGACTAATGTTCTGTTATTTCACAAATCTCGTTTGCCCTTCTCTTTTACAAACACCTTTGCTATAGTCCAAAGTCCTAACAGACCAAGGACTGTGAAAAGGGTGCAATATTTGACAGTTATGTCATGCTGGAAGAATATTCAAGGTATGCTATTCCTGCACTGCTTCTGAAAAAAAGAAAACAATGTAGGACTATGCTAATATTAACCTAAAAATTATGCAATCTCAATGTCTTGATTTGGCATAATTAGCACCCTGTAAAAATACTCAAAGTAGCAAAAATAGTTTGCTATTAGTGAACTGCAATGTTACCTTTAATATTAGGATCTTTTGGAAAAATTAGCTACAGAAACTGATTCAGCAGTCTAAGAAAAATAATCCAAATTTCTTAAAAAGTTGAAGGTAAAATTGTTTCTGAGGACCTGATATATTATTCATGGATCTCCTTTACAAAATGTGAGCATTTAATTTAAATGTACACATCTTCCACAGTATAGTCTCACAATTTGTATGAAGACATACTTTCAATTTAAAATAGGCCACAGAGGCATTGAAACATGTATAATATCATATAAGAAATGAATCACCAGTCCATGTTCGATGCAGGATACAGGGTGCTTGGGGCTGGTGCACTGGGATGACCCAGAGCGATGGTATGGGGAGGGAGGTGGGTGGTGGGTTCAGGATGGGGAACACAGTACACCCGTGATGGATTCATATTGATGTATGGCAAAACCAATACAATATTGTAAAGTAATTAGCATTCAATTAAAATAAATACATTTATATTTAAAAAAACACAATAAAACAGGCCATAGGGGACTTCCCTGGCTGTCCAGTGGGTAGGAATTTGCTTCCATGCAGGGGGTGTGGGTTCTATCTCTGGTCAGGGAAATAAAATCCCACACGCCACATAGCACAACCAAAATTAAAAAAATACAACAAGTCATAAAACAGAGAAGCTATGCAGCTTATGAAATTTGAAGAGAGATAAACATGGGTTTGAAATTCTACTTTATTGCTTAATGGTGCTTTGTAAACTCAAGCAAGTGATTTAATTTGCTGGGGTAGAATTCTCATTTGTGAAATAGCTGAGAAAAGAAGGGAAGCTAAAGGCAAAGGAGAAAAGGAAAGATACATCCATCTGAATGCAGAGTTCCAAAGAATAGCAAGGAGAGATAGGGAAGACTGCCTCAGTGCTCAATGCAAAGAAATAGAGGAAAACAATAGAATGGGAAAGACTAGAGATTTCTTCAAGAAAATCAGAGTTACCAAGGGAACATTTCATGCAAAGATGGGCTCAATAAAGGACAGAAATGGTATAGACCTAACAGAAGCAGAAGATATTAAGAAGAGGTGGCAAGAATACACAGAACTGTGCAAAAAAGATCTTCATGACCCAGATAATCATGATGGTGTGAACACTCACATAGA
Source organism: Ovis canadensis (assembly GCF_042477335.2). Taxonomy (NCBI): domain Eukaryota; kingdom Metazoa; phylum Chordata; class Mammalia; order Artiodactyla; family Bovidae; genus Ovis; species Ovis canadensis. Next base: position 32,860,080 of record NC_091727.1, read on the forward strand.
ACCAGACATCCTGGAATGCAAAGTCAAGTGGGTCTTAGGTAGCATCACTATGAACAAAGCTAGTGGAGGTGATGGAATTCCAGTTGAGCAATTTCAAATCTTAAAAGATGATGCTGTGAAAGTGCTGCAGTCAATATGCCAGCAAATTTGGAAAACTCAGCAGTGGCCACAGGACTGTACACGGTCAGTTTTCATTCCAATTCCAAAGAAATGCAATGCCAAAGAATGTTCATACTACCACACGATTGCACTCATTCCACATGATAGCAAAGTAATGCTCAAAATTCTCCAAGCTGGTCTTCAATAGTTATGTGATCAGTGAATTTCCAGATGTTCAAGCTGGATTTAGAAAAGGCACAGGATCCAGAGATGAAACTGCCAACATCTGTTGGATCATTGAAAAAGCAAGAGAGCTCCAGAAAAACATCTGGTTTATTGACTATGCCAAAGCCTTTGACCGTGTGGATCACAACAAACTGTGGAAAATTCTGAAAGAGAGGGGAATACCAGACCACCTGATCTGCCTCTTGAGAAATTTGTATGTAGGTTAAGAAGCAACATTTAAAACTGGACATGGAACAAGACTGGTTCCAAATTGGAAAAGGAGTACAACATGGCTGTATATTGTCACCCTGCTTATTTAACTTATATGCAGAGTACATCATGTGAAGTACTTGGCTGGATGAAGCACAAACTGGAATCAAGATGGCTGGGGGAAATCTCAATAACCTCAGATATGCAGATGACACCACCCTTATGGCAGAAAGTGAAGAGAAACTAAAAAGCCTCTTGATGAAAGAGAAAGAGGAGAATGAAAACGTTGGCTTAAAGCTCAACATTCAGAAAACGAAGATCATGGCATCAGATCCCATCATTTCATGGGAAATAGATGGGGAAACAGTGGAAACAGTGTCAGACTTTATTTTTCTGGGCTCCAAAATCACTGCAGATGGTTATTGCAGCCATGAAATTAAAAGACACTTGCTCCTTGGAAGAAAAGCTATGACCAACCTAGACAGCATATTAAAAAGCAGAGACATTACTTTGCTGAAACAGTTCCATCTAGTCAAAGCTCTGGTTTTTCCAGTAGTCATGTATGGATGTGAGAGTTGGAATGTAAAGAAAGCTGATCACCAAAGAATTGATGCTTTTGAACTGTGGTGTTGGAGAAGACTCTTGAGAGTCCCTTGAACTGCAAGGAGGTCCAGCCAGTCTGTCCTAAAGGAAATCAGTCCTGAATATTCATTGGAAGGACTGATGCTGAAGCTGAAACCCCAATACTTTGGCCACCTGATGTGAAGAACAGACTCACTTGAAAAGACCCTGATGCTGCGAAAGATTGAAGGCGGGAGGAGAAGGGGACAATAGAGAATGAGATAGCTGGATGGCATCACTGACTTCATGGACATGAGTTTGAGCAAGCTCCAGGAGTTGGTGATGGACAGGGAAGCCTGTTGTGCTGTAGTCCATGGGGTCACCGAGTTGGACATGACTGAGCGACTGAACTGAACTGATCCACTTCACAGAACTAGTATAAGAATTAGGAATAATATAGTAAAGTTTGTTAGGTTCATAGTAAGTACTCAATATTGGCTATGATAATAATCATAATATCCAGATATATAATAATATGAATATAAATATTATGTATACATAATTGTGACATAAATGTAACTGCAATGTTTACAAAATATTATTAAACTATCAAGGCTATATATGCTCATTTTCTTTTAAATATATAATTATAAATGAGGAAAATATGTATAACTCCTTCTGTACATTTCCTCACTTGTACACACAAATAGAATGATATCTTCATGTAGATTGAGTATCATTGTTCTTTAAGTCTCAGATATTTCACTATGTGTAAAATGATTTTATGGCTGTTGTAATGGAGAAAACCTAAACTATTATAGCAGATGCAGTCATATGTCTCTCCTGGTTTCTTTCTGAATGAGGGGAAGACAGTATACCTGATTTAGCTATAAAATTAGCTTTGATTGTTTTCTGCCAAGGGAGAATGAAATGGGTGGAGGTGAACATATTGTGATCTACAAGGCGAATAATAATACATTTAGGGGTCATTACTTTCTGAAAAGCATTAAAATACAAATTTCAAATATGCAGGGAGGGATCCAAACAGAAAAATATGACATTTTGCTTCTTAGGCTGCCAAAATATTCATTTCCTCTATAGGCTGTTTTCACCAAATCAAAATACTGCACTTGAGATCAGCTTATGAAACTGCCTCTTTTTAATAGGGGCAATCCTTTCTTTCCACCATGAGTAAAAATAAATGTTATGACACTGTATATCTTAGAATACATTTGGTATGAGAACAAAATAATATACATATAAAAATAAAATTGAAACAATTAACTTTTCACTTAGCTTGATTCTACAAGAGCAATTCTGTTTTATCTCTTACACAGTTTCACGAGGACTATTAATAAGACTGCTTTTCTTAGTAAGGTAGTTATAATTAACAGGAGCCCCCCGCCCATACACATAACAGTTATCATCTACCATATTAATGAACATATACAAGCTATTATTTTTCATCAGAAAACTAGGATCATGGCATCCGGTCCCATCACTTCATGGGAAATAGATGGGGAAACAGTGGAACAGCGGCTGACTTTATTGTTCTGGGCTCCAAAATCACTGCAGATGGTGATTGCAGCCATGAAATTAAAATATGTTTATCCTTGGAAGAAAAGTTATGACCAACCTACACAGCATATTAAAAAGTAGAGACATTACTTTGTCAACAAAGATCTGTCTAGTCAAGGCTATGGTTTTTCCAGTGGTCATGTGTGGATGTGAGAGTTGAGCGCTGAAGAATTGATTCTTCTGAACTGTGGTGTTGGAGAAGAGTCTTGAGAATCCCTTGGACTGCAGGGAGATCCAACCAATCTATCCTAAAGGAGATTGGTCCTGGGTGTTCATTGGAAGGACTGATGCTAAAGCTGAAACTGCAACACTTTGGCCACCTGATTCGAAGAGCTGAGTCATTTGAAAAGACCCTGATGCTGGGAAAGATTGAGGACAGGAGGAGAAGGGGACGACAGAGGATGAGATGGTTGGATGGCATTACCGACTCAATGGACATGGGTTTGGGTGGACTCTGGGAGTTGGTGATGGACAGGGAGGCCTGGCGTGCTGCAGTTCATAGGGTTGCAAAGAGTCTGACACAACTGAGTGACTGAACTGAACTACATTTCAGTTTCCTGGAACCAATCTCAAAGAATGCATAAATTAAAAACACAACAGTGGCATACTTAATTGTCAATTTATTCTAAAATAATTTTCCAAATAAAGAAAAAATATTCCCATTTTACTACTGTAATTTGGTTTTCAAATATGCATACATAGTATAATATTAAAAAAAAAACTTGAAAGAGCCAAATGGAGTTAATATAGAATTGATGCTAAAAATAAACCAGACTAACATTTCAATTAGAAATAGCAATGAGAAAATATCTATGCTATCAGAGGTGGTAAGTAGTAAAGAAAATAAGAACCATGATCTTTTTTTGCTGTGAATATATCCATAAGCCAAAGGGAAAGTGTCCAAAGGGCTTATAAAAGCTAGAAAAGCAGTAATTAATGTCAAGGCAGATTTCTGGCTATGTATATGTATGTGTGTGCACATGTGCACGTTTAGTCACTCAGTTGTGTCTGACTCTGTGACCCACGGACTATAGCCCACCTGGCTCCTCTGTCCGTGGGATTTCCTAGGCAAGGATACTGGAGTGGGTTGCCACGCCTTCCTCCAGGAAATCATCCCAACCCAGGGACCAAACCCATGTCTCTTGCATCTCCTGCATTGGCAGGTGGATTCTTTACCATCTGAGCCACCAGGGAAGCCCCATGCATGTGTAAGTATGTACATACGTATATGTATACACATATCTGAGTGAACTCTGGGAGTTGATGATGGACAGGGAGGCCTGGCATGCTGCGATTCATGGGGTCGCAAAGAGTTGAACATGACTGAGGGACTGAACTGAACTGAACTGATGAATACACATATACAGACACATATATATTTTGTATATACAAATACATGACAAATAAATATGCCAGGGGTCCATTAATAGGAGTATGACCATGATGCTCATTTTAGTTGAGTCCACCAGTCCTTAAAACATTTGGAGGATCCTTCCACACCTATTCCCAAGGATGGATGTCCTTTGGGAGCAGACCAGTGCCAGCATAACATCATATAGGTAAGACACGTTTGTTTCAAACTCACTGAGCTAACATCTGACCCAACTCAAGCCAGTATAACTCAAGGAAACTTTCATATCTGACTAACTTATGAATAAATATCATCATAATAATCAAACTCCTTTTGCTATTTCACATTCCATCTTATTAAGGCACAAGTACATGAGGGAAATATTCTTGGCATGAAACTACTATATTCATTAAATTTTTTTCTTTCCTACACCTGAAGGCACATGGAAAGCCTGTAGGGGTTACTTCATTATTTAATTAGAGCAGCTTCTTTTCTATCACTTTAGGTGTTTCATCTGAAGTTTGAGTAACATCAGTGTAGGCTATGCTTTCAAGCAAATACAACTTGTACAGGAAGAGAAAAGAAGCAATTTTTTCAAAAAATGATACAGTGTGTAAAGAAATAGAACTTTGAAGAAATAAAATATCTCATATACTATAAATAAAAAATTCTATATACTTTATAAATGTACATGAAGTATATAGTATTTGCATGTTTTATTTAACCATGAATTCATTCCTTTAATACACATTTACTCAGTGCTTAATATTGGGGTTGTCAGTGTTCAATTCAGGAGGTATTAAAGATGAAAAAGATACTATACTTCCAATGAGGAACTCCCAATTTAATGTGTGTATTGGCTGTTATAATGAGGACATGTACCAACACCGTAACATATACAGTGTTGCCAAGTGCACATTCCCCTTGCCTTTCCATTTCAAAGTATTACAGTGGCTCAACTTTGAAATGCCCACACTTAGATTGCTCTACCTGAAGACTCACTCTGGCTGCAGAAGTCTATTGTGTCCACCTATAGCAAGTCAAAACTGCTCTGGAATGAACACCCCTGGAAGCGGCTCTCTAGCAATGATTCATAGGAACTGATGTACAAATTTCCCAGTTCATTTGGCACCCTCAAGTGGGATAACTCTAAGGTGTATCTTTTATACCATCTCTCAAATATTCCTCACAAGGATGAAGCTCTGGATACCAGAAGTCTTAACTGGGTTGAAAATGACCCTTTCTACTGGCTCCCTCCTATTTCCTGTCTCGCTTCCCTAAGATGTTCCATGTACTTCCCTCCCTGTTTGTACTGGAGTTCTTTCCTGAGCATCAGCTTTTTGGAGAATTCAAATGAAGACAAAAGATAATGGCAGTATAGAGGAAAATTCTACGCTTAAGAGTTGTTTAGCCACTAAGTTGTGTCCAACTCTTTTGCAACTGCATGGACTATAGCCCGCCAGGCTCCTCTGTCCATGGAATTTTTCAGGCAAGAATACTGGTATGGGTTGCCATTTCCTTCTCCAAATTATGAGAATAAAAGGGAATAACTGGGGTCTAGACGGGTGAGCAGAGGCATCTCAGAGAAAGAAGGATGGGCATTATATGAAGCAGAGTCAGCATGTTCAAAGGCTCACACTAGTGGTTCTAAAATTAACATCAATTGACTGGAGGGCTTGTTAAAACACAGATTGCTGAGCTTTACCTTCTGAGTTCCTAATATCATAGGCCTAAGAATTTTTGTTTCTAACAAGTTCCCAGGTGATACTGATGCTGCTAGTTTAGGGACCACTGGCATGGAGGAAATGGCTAAATGATAGGTAGGCAAAAGGAACTGATCAAGATGATAAAGATTTATGAATGTACTGTGACCTAAACTTTTTTTGGGGGGTGGTCAATATTGCTACAGTTTTTATTGCGAAAGAGCGTATGGAACAAAATTAGTAAATAATTGTAGATTTATGTAATACAATAAATGACAAAATCCTTGGAGAAAGAACACACAGAATATTTTCTATATAGATCCTGATACGATTTCTCTGGCTATACTTTCTGCCAAAATTTTGCATATATGTAAAATACAGTCCAGATTTCCCACTAATGCTATGACTATTAGTTTGGCAGTTTTGTGTTTCTCACAGGCTATGGAAATGTGTCACAGCATAATTGGCGGGCCCAGCAATCAGCCAGCAGGGCCCTCCATGCTGAAGACATATATGTCCACAAGGAAGCAAACACATTACTTGTCTATAGCTGCCCCACACTAAGAGTGACTACTGTACTTTGTCCTTCAGGAAGAGGGTTAATTATGTTGGGTCAGGAAGAGATGAGTCATTATTACCAGTGGTCTTTCTGTTTTAAACATGTGCAAATGTATCATACACAGAATGCGACCATAGCAAAAGCTAGAATTCCAATCAGAGCTTTTGTTTGCTCATTGGAAAAGGATTCCCTGCATCTACTCACTTAACTTTATATAGTTACATCCATAACTTTATATAGTTAATATATTTTGTGGGGTTCTTTTTTGGTGAGAAGCTTTAAATATTACTTTCTTAGCAAATTTCAATTATACCATACATTGTTAACAACTAGAATTACCATGGAGAAGGCAATGGCAACCCACTCTGGTACTCTTGCCTGGAAAATCCCATGGACGGAGGAGCCTGGTAGGCTGTAGTCCATGGGGTCACAACCAGGCTGTAGTCCATGGGGTCACTAAGAGTTGGACATGACTGAGCGAATCCACTTCCACTTTTCACTTTCATGCATTGGAGAAGGAAATGGCAACCCACTCCAGTGTTCTTTCCTGGAGAATCCCAGGGATGGCAGAGCCTGGTGGGCTACCATCTATGGGGTCGCACAGAGTCGGACATGACTGAAGCAACTTAGCAGCAGCAGCAGCAGCAGCAGCAGCAGCAGCAGCAGCAGCAGCAGCAGCAGCAGCAGCAGCAGCAGCAGCAGCAGCAGCAGCAGCAGAGTTACCATGTTGTACATTTGATCCTCAATCTTATTCATCTTGTAGCTAAAAGTCTGTACCCTTTATCTAAACTCTCTGTGTTGCCATTCCTCAGCTCTAGGAAATCACTTTTTAACACTCTGTTTCTATGATTTTGACTTATTTATTAGACTACATACATAAGGGATACCATGCAGCATTTGTCTTTCTCTGTCTGGCTTATTTCACTTAGTATAAAAACCTCAAGTTCCATCTGTGTTGTTACAAATGGCAGTATCCCATTCTTTCTCATGGATAAATAACATTCCTTTGTGTATGTGTATATATGTTGTGTGTGTTAACATCTTCTTTAACTAGACTACCATTGAGGGGCTTTTCTGGTGGCTCAGCTGGTAAAGAACCCACCTGCAATGCCTTAAACACAAGAGACATGGGTTCAATCCCTGAGTAGGGAAGATCACTTGGAGAAGGAAGGGGCATGCTGCTCCAGGATTCTTGCCTGGAAAATCCCATGGACAGAGGAGCCTTGCAGGCTATAGTCCATGGGGTCACAAAGAGTATGACATGGCTCAGTGTACACATACACATATATTATGGAGCTTTTCAGTCGTTTCCATATCTTGGCTATTGTGAAGAATGCTGCAATGGGAAACACGAATAGAGTCATGTCTTTGGTGTCCTATTTTCAGGTCTTTGGATTTATAACCAGAAGGTGGAATGGTGGATCATATGGTAGTTTCATTTTTTAAATTTTTACTCAAATTACCTAGAGTTTACCATGAACATTTAACTACACTATTTTATCACTTATCTATCCATCTATTCATCCCATTATCCATCCATATATTTTGATGCACTTCAAAGCAATTACAATCACAAATATAGTTCACCCTAAATGCATCACTCTGCATATCATCAAGTATACTTCAATGATTCATAGAGATTTTGGTTTTCTCTGTGAACAATGGGATTTTTACAAACTCTCCCAAATAATTCAAATGTATCACAAAGGCTATAGATTGCTGGATTAAAGAAGGTAGGAAGCATAAGGTTTATTATTTTTGTTATTATTAATCATTGTAGTTGCATTCTCTTTACATTATGGCTAATTCAAGTCATAATTATGTAACAGAGTTATTACTTAGAAAGAAATAAGATTCAGAGATTAATTAATAAGATTAATTTTCCAATGTTCGCATAGTAAGTGAAAGAATTAGCAATCAAATGCAGTTTTGACTGTCTTAATAGAAGACCACATGTTTTCATTTTCTTCACATGCATCTAAAGCTATATAGGTGAAAATTGGATTAAGAAGTTTAATTAGATATTTAACTTTAAGGATACCCATTAAAATTTTAGAAGAAGAGATGAAAAATAAACAAACATCTTATTTTTCCAAGTTTTTCTAACATGACAACTGGTTGAAAATAATTATTTTGTACAAAAAGCAAATGAAATTGATTTTAACTTTCCTTTTGAGTATTCATTCTTCTTAGAATGACTTAAAATCCTAAAAGATGCTGCTGCTAAAGTGTTGCACTCAATATTTCAGCAAATTTGCAAAACTCAGCAGTGGCCAGAGGACTGGAAAAGATCAGTTTTCATTCCAATCTCAAATAAGGGCAATGCCAAATAATATTCAAACTACTGTACAATTGTGCTCATTTTGCATGATAGCACAATTATGCTCAAAATCCTTCAAGCAAGGCTTCAATAGTATTTGAACCAAGAACTTCCAGATGTGCAAGCTGGTTTTAGAAAAGGCAGAGGAATCAGAGATCAAACTGTCACCATTCACTGGATCATGGAGAAAGCAAGGGAACTCCACAAAAAACATCTACTTCTGCTTCACTGATTACACTAAAGCCTTTGAGTGTGTGTATCACAACAAACTATAAAAATTTCTTAAACAGATGGGAATACCAGACCACCTGACCTGCTTTCTGAGAAATCTGTATGCAGGTCAAGAAGCAACAGTTAGAATTGGACATGGAACAACAGAGTGGTTCCAAATTAGGAAAGGAGTACATCAAGGCTGTATATTGACACCCTGCTTATTTAATGTATATGCAGATTACATCTTGAGAAATGCAAGGCTGGATGACTCACTAGCTGGAATCAAGATTGCTGGGAGAAATATCACCAACCTCAGATAAGCAGATGATACCACTCTAATGGCAGAAAGTGAAAAGGAACTACAGTGCCTTTTGATGAGGATGAAAAAGGAGAGAGAAAAATCTCACTTGAAGCTCAACATTAAAAAAAAAAAATCTAAAGATCATGGCATTTGGTCCCATCACTTCACGGCAAATAGAAGGGGGGAAAGTGGAAGCAGTGACAGATTTTCTTTTCTTGGGTTCCCGAATCACTACGGACAGTGACTGCATGAAAGTAAAAAAATGTCTGCTCCTTGGAAGGAAAGCTATGACAAACCTAGACTGTGTATTAAAAAAGCAGAGACATCACTTTGCCAACAAAGTTCTGTGTAGTCAAAGTTATGGGTTTTCCAGTAGTCATGTAGGGATGTGAGAGTTGGATCATAAAGAAGGCTGAGTGCTGAAGAACTGATGCTTTTGAATTGTGGTGCTGGAGAAGACTCTTAAGAGTCCCTTGAACAGAAAGGAGATCAAACCAGTCAATCCTAAAGGAAATCAACCCTGAATATTCATTGGAAGGACTGATGCTGAAGCCCCAAACTTTTAAGAGCTGACTTATTGGAAAAGACCCTGATGCTGGGAAAGATTGAAGGCAGGAGGAGAAGGGGGTGACAGAGAGTGAGATGGTTGGATGGCATAACCTACTCAATGCCATGAATTTGAGCAAACTCCAGGAGATAGTGAAGGACAGGAAAGCCTGGTATGCTGCAGTCCATGGGGTTGCAGAGACACACATAACTGAGCATCAGCATGGATGGACCTAAAGATTATCATACCAAGTGAAGTAAGCCAGGCAGAGAAAGAAAGATAAATACCATATGAAACCATTTCTATGTGGAATCTAAAAAAAATGATACAAATGAACTTATTAACAAAACAGAAATAGATTCACAGAGAGAAAGCAAATTTATGATTAATAAAGGGGAAAGAGAGGGAAGGGTAAATTTGGGATTAACAGATACAAATTACTATAGGTAAAATACATAAACAAGGATCTACCCATCTACCTATACACGTACACACACACACACACACACACATATAAATCACTTTGCTGTACACTTGAAACATTGTAAGTCAGTTATATCTCATTTTTTTTAAAGACAATACTCCATTTTCTCTTAGTCTCTACTGTCATTAAAAAGTCTAAAGCCATCCTGATTTTTGACCCTCGAACTTCCTTTTATCCTTCTTGTTTTGAAATTCCATGATGATAAGCCTTGTGTGGACTTTTATGTTAATCTTGGCTATTCAGTATGTCCTTTAAATCTGGAAGCTCATTTTCTTCGTTTCTAAAAACATTTATTTTATCACATCTTTGATAATTTCCTCTCCATAGTTTCCATTCTTATTTTGTCTGTAATTTTGATTATTTGGCTATTTGACTACCTAGATTAAGATTTTTCAACAAAACCCGATATTTTGGGTTGGACAATTATTGCTGTTTGTGGCTGTACAGTGTATTGCTGAAGATCCAGTAACATTCTTCCAGTTCAGGTTTATAAGATGCAAGTACCATCCCCTCCCTGATGTGTAATAAACAACATTATCTTCAGACACTGACAATTGTTTTCTGGAGAGCAAAATCACTTCCAGTTAAAAACCACTGACCTAATATCATCCTTTAAGATTCTGGTATTTTCTTTCTCATTTTACATTTCTTTGTGTGTTTATATTATTTTATTGAAGAGTTCTTCAAATTTATCTTTTACCTCTTTTGTTGAACTTTTATTTCTGCTATTTAATTTTTATTATACTTAATTTCTTAGGGAAGTTTTATATTCATGGCAAAATTGAGCAGAAAGTACAATGAATTACCCTATACCCTCTATCTTCTCCTGACAACACAGAGTTCTCCCATTATAAAGATCCAGTATCAGAGTATTATATCTGTGACAACTGATGAACTTAACATTGACAAGTAATACTCACCCCAAGTTCACAGTTTAGTGTTCACTCTTGACGTGGTATATTCCATGCATTTGGACAAATATGACATGCATCCACTATTATAGTATCATATAAAATATTTCCACTGCTTTAAAACTGCTATTAAAATTTTAATTTAAATATAAATCACATAATAATAATTATTCTTTCTCTGAAATATATTTTTCTATATTCTCTTATACATTTTTATAGTATAAATGCAATAACTAATCTCACTCTGAGGTAATAACTGTAGCTATGTTTAACAAGTTTTCTTAAGATCTGTATCTTATATCTCTTCAGAGTTTCTTGATTTATTTATATTGTTTTTTTTTTTTTGCTAATATGACTGCTTTTTTAATGGTTGCTTCAGTCTTTTGTTGTTGTTGTTAGAGGCTTTCAATATCTGTAAATCCTTGGTTATCTCTTAAAACTGAAGTACTTAAATGTTTATTGGAAGCCCTCTGTGAATATGTGGGGCAGGCTTCAATATAGGGTAACCAGGTAAGGATTCTGTTATTTCATTGTGGATCGTAATATATTATTAGCTGTAGATCTTTTGTCTTATGATGACCAGGTTCTCTGAAGAAAAATTTATAATCTTCTGCTCAGAGCATAGAAACCTAATAGCCAGGAGGGAGAGGAGACTCTGGTAGTCTTACCATTAAACATATTGACCTTAACTTCATCCCCTACATTCAGTGTGATGGTTCAGTCCTTCCATCAACTGATCCTATTGTGTACATGTTGAGAGTTTTTCCTCTTTCAGTCTCACCAGAAAGCACACTACTTGCTCATGCCTGATAGGATGGGATAGGATTAGTGTCTGTCTACTCCTGAGCTGGAGATCTGACATCTACTTACTTGCTCCTTTTAGGGGCTTCAAAACAAACCGTTCATTTCCAGCCCCACTCAAGACTATCACCACCCTGTAAAATACCTAATGCCTTCAATTCAGGAGTCTTTCTTTGGTCCCACAGAACAATCTGGAATCCTTGTCTTAATTTTCTTCTTTACAGACTAGGTATGTCTTTGCAGATGTCTCTTCTTTCTTTGAGATTTTGCAACTGCATTTTTTTTTAAATTCCTTTAGGGTGATCTCAGAAGAATTTGGAGATGAAATAACATGTTTTCAACTCAGTTTCTTTTTTTTGGCAATTTTACATCTTCTATTTCATCAGATTGTTTAAAAATATGTTTGTAAACGGATAGCATGATTCATCACAGGGAAAATCACTACAGCCTATTTTGTGCTCAAGCAAAACCCAGTCCAAACTATAAATATTGAGCATGATCCCTTACCTTAAGCAGCACAGATTGGACTGCTGGGACAATCACATTCACACTTCACTCAGTAAATAGAACAAAAATAATAATGGTGCATATTATTCATGTCAACTGTCCCTTTTCACTGAGGTCCATGGTGAACCCTGTATCTAATTCTCTTCCCTCATCTGTTCCAAGGTAGTATCTTGTAGTTGCCTCGACTTCACCCTCTGTGCTCCATGCAGCCTTTCTGAGGTTGAAAGTTTCCACGCTGCAATGTGATTGGGGCTAATTCCAGTCCATTCATCAAGTGAGAGAACAGCCTTGACACCACTCTTAGTTATAAGCCTCCATCATTACTCTTAGGCCTCTGTTGGCCCATAGCTTTCTGTAAGCTATAGCTCCAGGCTGCAGCCTAAAGCAGCAACCCCCCTCCCCTGTACAGGTTTCTTTCAGGAATAGAGGAGCTGCCAACCAGACTTTGGCTGTGAACACTGAACATGTCTCCAATTCCACACCTTGTTTGAAGCAATTTTAGTCCCACTGACCCCAGAGCATCCCAATGCCTGGTTGCCACTGTTGTTTTGTGCTTCAAAGATAAGCCTGGCAGTGACTTTTGCCCCATTCCCTGATTTACATTTCTGTTCCTGTGGACATTAGCATTTTCTGTATAACTGTATAAAATGTATCCTTTTGAGGTCACATTTTTTCTTTGTTATATTTTTGGACTGGATGAGAATGCCACTCAGATCAGAAATCTCTAATGATGGTTTGGCACTGCTTCTTTACAAGAGACTCCAGCTGTGGGCTCTTTCATAACACATTTGCCTAATACATGAACCAATACATTATAGCTTTCAGTGGAAATTCTGTTGTGAGACAGGTGTATCTCAAAAGAGCCTGTTTTATACAGATCACTAGAAATAGATACACTACCACACCCCTTTCAGAAAGACCCAAGATCATTCAAGCTATTTTCCAATCCATAAAATGGACTTCCTTTCCTGACCTGATTCCTAACTAAACTTCTTTGATAAATATACTTACTTAGACTGGCCAGAGCTTCCCTGGTAGCTCAGTTGGTAAAGAATCCACCTGCAATGCAGGAGGCCCTGGTTCAATTCCTGGGTTGGGAAGATCCCCTGGAGAAGGGATAGGCTACCCACTTCAGTATTCTTGGGATTCCCTGGTGGCTCAGCTGGTAAAGAATCCACCTGCAATGAGGGAGATCTGGGTTTGATCCCTGGGTCGGGAAGATCCCCTGGAGAAAGGAACAGCTACCCACTCTAGATTCTGGCCTGGAGAATTCCATTTACTGTATAGTCCATGGGGTTGCAAAGAGTCAGACATGACGGAGCGACTTTCACTTCACTAGACTGGCTACATATTACTTCAATTCCATATTAAATCCAGTTCTCTTGGGAACAAAATCTGATAATGTGACTTAGGTGATATGCCACAGCACTCTAGGGGTCCACAGTTCTGTAAAACTAACACCCAAAGTTGCACGATAATCAACTCAGAAGGAGCAGTTTCGACCACAAGGTAAGTACCAGGCTCATTATCACCCCTTCCCTCAAACTTTAAAGGCCTTATTATATACAACAATCATGCTAGAAATAAGGCTGACATGGTTATCCTGCACGGGCTTTATATCCAGAGATATCACTTTTAACAGGATTCCCTTAGGATCTTTTAACATTTAACTTCATAACAAGTTACTATGTATCTTTTTGCTTTCTTTAAAAAATGGAAGCTCTAAAAGGGAAATAGCATCATTTATCTAATACAGAGAGAATGTTACTTGTTTTATTTAGTACTCTTATTGCTTTTTGTCCCCCAAATAAACAAACATAAAACATGCGCCTATGCACCTTGTAACATCTCATGAAACATCTTGGCTAAATTTGCCTCAGGATGCTAGGATCTGATTACTCATGTTGTTTCTTGGGAGTCAGATTATCTCGTAGCAAAGAATAGCAATCTTATTTAGTTAAAACACTGGGATAGGTATAATATGTGTAAATGTGCATGCACACACACACACACGCACGCACACATAAAATTGTTATGTGTCCCTGAGGTGAAGATGGAGTTGCAAGAAAAGAATTTTTGTTGTGATATTCCTTTCTGGTATGGAATAGATAGGCAAAAACATAAAAATTCCTGAAAACAAATAGTCCTGTAGAAATGAAAGTAGAAAGTGAATCGCAATACTTGGATGATAATCATTGCATTGCTGCCAACTAACAATGGGATCTTGGGTAAACTTTTGTCATTTTATCTTTAAGCTTCATTTCCTACACTTTAAAAATCATAAAGTGAACATAGATCAACATTTTGAGGTGGTATGACACTATAACTTTTCTTTTTCAAAATTTCTTAATGCTAATCTGTAACCTTGAAATAACAGTTGGGATTTTAAATTGTTGAATTTAGCCAGAAAGGGATATGCATATTATGAAAGCTAACTAAGTAAGATTTTAGTTAACCAAAGAAACACACATGGGATGAAATTATATGATCTTTAGGTAAGAATGAAAATAAAGAATGAAAAAAAAATATTTTCTTTCTCTTTAGAGTATACATATGAAAATAAATACTCAGGTGGATAAAACTCTGGCAAGCATTTGCTTTTTTAAATGCCAATGGTGCACTGGGATGACCCAGAGGGATGGTATGGGGAGGGAGCTGGGAGGGGGGTTCAGGATGGGGAACATGTGTAAACCCGTGGCAGATTCATGTTGATGCATGGCAAAACCAATACAATATTGTAAAGTAATTAGCCTCCAATTAAAATAAATAAATTTAAATTGAAAAAAGAAAGCTAATTAGTCCAGAAGCTGGTTTCACATATGACACTACAAACTGATAACTAAAAGCAAGTTTTAAAAACACAAGGTATGTATTTATTGGTCAAGATCTTACAGATAGGAGAAAAAATCATAAGATGTTAAGTCAGTGGTGTGCTGGTAAATGTCTAACAGCTCTCCTGGAAATGGGTGGGGATTTATTTGAATACTCCCATTATATGTGTGTGTGTGTGTGTGTGTGTGTGTATAAATTTTTATAGGAGTAGAGTTGTTTACAATGTTGTCTTAGTTTCAAATATATAACAAAGTTAGTCAGTTATGCTTCCCTTTTTGCTCAGCTGGTAAAGAATCTCCCGCCTGTAATGCGGGAGACCTGAGTTCGATCCCTGGATCGGGAAGATCCCCTGGAGAAGGGAAAGGCTACCCATCCAGTATTCTGGCCTGGAGAATTCCATGGACTGTAGAGTCCATGGGATCACAAAGGGTTGGACAGTACTGAGCGACTTTCACTTTCACACACACACACACACACACACACACACACACACACACTGGATATACACTGGATGTATATATACACACACATACATATCCATTATTTTTTTTTAGATTTTTCTCCCATATACACCATTACAGAGTGCTGAGTATAGTTACCCATTAAATTTTATTTCAAGCTATCATCATTGCACCAGTAAACATGGAGCTGGTAGTGTACCATTATACAGTCCACCATTCAGATACAATAGACATAAATGGTATCAAAATCAGAGATTAAAGTAAAAGGTAGTAAAATAATTAGGCAATGCTGAGATTTGAGCGTCTATTTCCTTTGTTTGTAATATAATTTAATGTATGTTAGTATAATTTAATTTTCAGTGACAGTTATGTTTAACAATGGTCCAAACGTTTCTGAAAGTTTAATGACTGGCTCTAGCAAGCTACTATGAGCCATCTGTAGTACACCACGGAGTGAATTTAAACATTAGTCTAGCTCCATGTGTAAGAGAAAGAAGGTGCTTACCAGCGTCTACACCTTAATTCATTAACTTTGCTCATTCTTTGAATATATTAGTTTTATATACTTTTTTTTTTGAAAACAAGTTGTAGAAAGGACTCAGAGAAAATCATAACATGAAGGATCTAGTTCTGTTAATACTCTACAAGTCAAATGATGACTCATAATTAACACCACCTAATCGCAGGTGTTGAAATTGCAGATCCAGAACTCGTCAACTTTTTCTATGCACTAGAGAACCAGCTAGGGAGCTAATTTCACACAAAACACAGACACATGCACACACAATTTAGCTATATTCAGGCAGGCCCCACTCTAGACCAACAAAATCAGAGTATTTGATTTTTTGTAGATTCCCTCAGTTAATATAAATTTAATTGTTGAGCCACATTTAAAAACCACTGCCAAAGAAAAAAAAATAAGTTGTACTCTATAGCTTTGTTTTATATTATGAACATTTTCAAAGTTATGTAAATGTAAAAATAACAAGATGATGACCCCCATGTATCTGTCACTCAACTTCAGTAATTATCAGTATTTTGCCAATCTTGTTTCACCTTCTCCTACTGCTTATATATATGTTTTTTGTAGGTCTGTCAAAGAAAAATTCATGTATCATACTATTTTAAATTAAAATACTTCAGCATGTGCCTGGAATTGCTCTCTGAAATAGAGTATAGAGTAGTGACAGTGAATGCAAAAAAACTTAGTCATTAAATATTTCAGTTATTGAATACTGGTCCAGATATGATGGCAGATTCTGGGGATGCAGGAAATCTTAATGTCAATTTAATGACTTGTTCTTAATACAAAGCTAATAAGATAATGGGTAAGTTTGCTCATGCTTTTGTTCTTAATATATGACAGTGCTTCTTTGCTAACATTTTTTTTTTTACTCTGATTAATCCCTCTTAGTTTTTTTAGAATTCAGTTCAAGATCTTTCCTATTCCTTCCTGACTGCGGCCCTCAGGTTGGGTTAGGTGAACCCCACTCCCCCTCCCCACCATTGTATGCCCACTGCTCCCAATACAGACTCCACCCCAAGGGCTCATCACTCTGCATTAAAATGGAGTTGATTATTATTCCCTCTCTAAAATTTTTGAGATCAGGGCCCATATTTTATTCAGCTGTATACTTCAAGTCTTTAAACACAGTATTAGAATTATAGCGGGATCACAATACAATTTGTTGAATGAATGAAGAGTCTAAGAATGATCAGTTCTGGCAGGTTTTCAGTGTGCAGGTCAGAGACAGAAGAAGAAAACTGCCAAGCTTGCAAATATGAAGATATTAATTTAGGCAAATATTTTATAATCTTTCACTTCCATAACCATCACCACAATGAGTTGCGGGTTTTATGACAAGAAAGATGTCATATTAATTATTTCAACTGTTTCATTGCAGAAACAATTGTGGCATGGGAAATGAAACAATTATGCTTTGAAGAAGTTAGAGAAGGATATTCAGTTCATTTCAGTTGCTCAGTCATGTCCAACTCTTTGTGATCCCATGGACTGCAGCACGCCAGGCTTCCCTGTCCGTAACCAACTCCTGAAGCTTGCTCAAACTTATGTCCATCGAGTTAGTGATACCATCCAACTATCACATCCTCTGTCATCTCCTTCTCCTCCTGCCTTCAATCTTGCCCAGCATCAGGGTCTTTTCTAAGGAATCAGTTCTTCGCATCAGGTGGCCAAAGTACTGGATCTTCAGCTTCAACATCAGTCCTTCCAATGAATATTCAGGACTGATTTCTTTTAAGATTGACTGGTTTGATCTCCTTGCAGTCCAAGGGACTCTCAAGAGTCTTCTCCAACACCACAGTTTAAGCATCAATTCTTCAGCGCTCAGCTTTCTTTATGGTTCAACTCTCACATCCATATATGACTACTGGAAAAACCATAGCTTTGAAGAAACGGACTTTTGTCGCCAAAGTAATGTCTCTGCATTTTAATATGCTGTCTAGCTTTTCTTCCATGGAGCAAGTGTATTTTAATTTCATGGCTGCAGTCACCATCTGTAGTGATTTTGGAGCCCAAGAAAATAAAGTCTGTCACTGTTTTCATTGTTTTCCCATCTATTTGCCATGAAGTGATGGGACCAGATTACATGATCTTCGTTTTTTTGAATGTTGAGTTTTAAGCCAGCTTTTTCATTCTCCTCTTTCACTTTCATCAAGAGGCTCTTTACTTCCTCTTTGCTTTCTGTCATAAGGGTGGTGTCATCTGAATATCTGAGGTTATTGGAATTTCTCCTGGCAATCTTGATCCAGCTTGTGATTCATCTAGCCTGGCATTTTGCATGATGTACTCTGCATATAAGTTAAATAAGCAGGGTGACAATATACAGCCTTGTCTTACTCCTTTCCCAATTTGGAATCAGTCCATTGTTCCATGTTCAGTTCTAACTGTGGCTTCTTGACCTGCATATGGATTTCTCAGGAGGCTAGTCAGGTGGTCTGGTATTCCCATCTTTTGAACTATTTTCCACAGTTTGTTGTGATTCACACAGTCAAAGGCTTTGGTATAGTCAATAAAGCAGAAGTAGATGTTTTTCTGTAATTCTCTTGCTTTCTCTGTGATCCAACTTTTACTTCTTTAGTTAAAGTGAAAGTTGCTCAGTCATGTCCAACTCTTTGCCACCGCATGGACTATACAGTCCATGGATTTCTCCAGGCCAGAATACTGGAGTGTGTAGCTTTTCCCTTCTCCCAGGGATCTTCCCAACCCAGGCATCGAATCCAGGTCTCCCACATTGCAGGCAGATTCTTTATCAGCTGAGCCACAAGTGAAGCCCTAGAATACCTGAGTGGGTAGCCTATCCCTTCTCCAGTGGATCTTCCTGACCCAGGAATTGAACCGGGATCTCCTGCATGGAAGGCAGATTCTTTACCAACTGAGCTATCAGGGAAGCCCCTATGACCCAACAGATGTTGGCCTCTGTTGATCTCTAGTTCCTCTGCCTTTTTAAAATCCAGTTTGAATATCTTGAAGTTCTTTGTTCATGTACTGTTGAAGCCTAGCTTGGAGAATTTTAAGCATTATTTTGCTGGCATGTGAGATGAGCGCAATTGTGCAGTAATTTGAACATTTTTGGCATTGCCTTTCTTTGGGATTGAAATGAAAACTGACCTTGTCCAGTCCTGTGGCCACTGCTGAGTTTTCCAAATTTGCTGGCATACTGAGTGCAGCACTTTCATAGCATCATCTTTTAGGATTTGAAATAGCTCAGCTGAGATTCTATCACCTCCACTAGCTTTGTTCATAAGGATATTATAGGCATAAAATAAAATACCAATAAGAGAAGGATATTATTGGTATAAAATAACCCTAAATCTGCAGATCCATTATGGATTCCCTACAAATGCTCATGTACAGCAATATTTATGAATTAATTGTAAAATCTGATATTTAATGAAATAATACTTTTCTTAAATGTGCTTATATTTTGTGATGAAAAATAATAAAAATGTAATATTAATATTCATTAAAACATTACTACAACTTTTGTTAATAAAACTTCTGAAGTTGTGTGGTGATTTCAATTATTTAGTCAAACTATATTATATTCTTATAGTGAATTGTTCACTTATCTATTTTAATTTCTAGACTGAGAAATTAAAATTTTATTTGACAACAATTAGACTCAAATTATAATTAAAGTATCACTTGCTACACATCTAAGCACCCAGATGCCTACTTTATAGCCTGTTTATATTATGATACTAATTAATTGTGGCACTATGCCAAAAAATATAAGAGCAGAAAGTAAGTAAAGAGCTCATTATAAATATAAGACTAATAATTGCAAATTTCTGGGTTCTCAATAAAATGTGAGTTAGTAACCATATAATTAATTACTAATTAAACTGTATACTATACTCCTCTATGCCTAATGAATTATCAGGAATAATTCAATGTGACTTTTATTATAAATGATCATATATAACTTTGCTTTTCTGGAGTTGTCAGACTGGATTTTAAGTATGAAAATGACAAAAATAAAGGTACAGATATTGTTTTAAAATATGCTGACATGCTAATCACTATGAAAATAGTGAGATCTTATATAATTTTTATGTATAGGGACCAAGACTGTAGGATAGTAAAACTATTAAACTAAAGAAAAAATAAGCAAGTTTCAAAAATATCTTTTTAGGATAAGGGCTCAATTCTTATGTGGAAATTATTCTAGCCCAGAAGAAATTTCCAATTATTCTCATATTCACATTCCATAATAATTATATGTATCAAATTGCATACATATATATATATATGTAAATAAAGTGTGTGTGTGTGTGTGTATGTAAAACTTTACAAATCCCATTTCTAGCCAGGCATTAAACATTCCTTATATTTGATAGTGAAAGTTGCTCAGTCATGTCTGACTCTTTGTGACCCCATGGACTATACAGTCCATGGGATTCTCCAGGCCAGAATACTGGAATGGGTAGCCATTCCCTTCTCCAGGGGATCTTCCCAACCCAGGGATTGAACCCAGGTCTCCCACACACAGGCAAATTCTTTACCAGCCGAGCCACAAGAGAAGCCCTACAATAGTAAAAAATATGTTTTGTTGTCATCAAGTTGATTTTGGTTGTGCTCAACTCTATGAAATAGAGCTTTGCAACACAGTTTCATAGTGTCTTAAAACCTACTCTTACATTTGAAGCATAAGAAATTACATCAGAAGCTCATCAAATATCCCACTAAAAAGTTCCTTTGAGTCAATGGTTCTCCATATTCTTTGGTGAATATGAGCTACTGTTCATAATTTCAAAGAACCTTGAAATGACCAAAGAAAAAGATGCTTGGGAGAAGGGGGAAAGATGGCGGAGGAATAGGACGGGAAGATCACGTTCTCCCTCACAAATTCCTCAAAAGAACATTTCAACGCCGAGCAAACTCCACAAAACAACTTCTGTAGGCTGGCAGAGGACATCAGGCAACCAGAAAAGCAGACCATTGTCTTCAAAAACAGATTTTTAATCTTTGCTCTTAGGTTTTTGCTGTCAATGTTGTACATTTAAAAACCCAAACTTCACTACCCAAGTTTACCTGAGAGCGAGATTACTGGCTTGACCACTCTCTCCTCCTCTGGCCTCTCCTTTTTCTCCACCAGGTGGCCTCTGTCTCTTTTCTCCCCCATCTCTTCTCTATCCAACTCTGTGAATCTCTGTGTGTTCCAGACGGTAGAGAACACCTAAGGAACTGGTTACTGGCAGGATTTGTCTCTCTCCCACTCATACCTCTCCCTTATCCTCCTGGTCACCTCTGTCTACTTCCTCCCTCTCCTCTTCCCCGTATAACTCTGTAAATACCTCTGAGCGGTCCAGACTATAGAGCGCACATAAGGAAGTGACTACTGGCTAGCTTGCTCTCTCCTCTCTTGATCTCACCGCATCTCATTCCAGTTACCTCTAACTACCCCCTCCATCTTCTCTTCTCCTTGTAACTCAGTGAACCTCTCTGAGTGTCCCTCAATGTGGAGAAACTTTTCATCTTTAACCTAGATGTTTTATCATCAGTGCTGTATAGATGGAGAAGTCTAGAGGCTACTGTAAAAATAAAACTGAAAACCAGAAGCAGGAAGCTTAAACCCAAAGCCTGAAAACATTAGAGAACTCTTGAATTCAGGGAACATTAAGCAATAGGAGCTCATCAAATGCCTTCATACCTACACTGAAACCAAGCTCCACCCAAGGGCCAACAAGTTCCAAAACAAGACATACCACCCAAATTCTCCAGCAACACAGGAACACTCCCCTGAGCCTCAATATACAGGCAGCTCAAAATTATCCCCAAACCTTTGATGTCTCATAACCCATTAAGGGTCACTCCACTGCACTCCAGAGAGAAGAAACCCAGCTCCACCCACCAAAACTCCAACACAAGCCTCCCTAACCAGGAAACCTTGACAAGCCACTGATAGAACCCCACCCAAAGTGAGGAAGCTCCATAATAAAGAGAACTCCACAAATTATCAGAATATAAAAAGGCCACCCCAAACGCAGCAATATAACCAAGATGAAGAGACAGAGGAATACTCAGCAGGTAAAGGAACAGGAGAGTTGCTCACCAAACCAAACAAAAGAGGAAGAAGTAGGGAATCTACCGGAGAAGGAATTCCGAATATTGATAGTGAAAATGATCCAAAATCTTGAAATCAAAATGGAAACACAGATAAACAGCCTAGAGACAAGGATTGAGAAGATGCAAGAAAGGTTTAACAAGGACCTAGAAGAAATAAAAAAGAGTCAAAATATAATGAATAACACAATAAATGAGATCAGAAACACTCTGGAGGCAACAAATAGTAGAATAACGGAGGCAGAAGATAGGATTAGTGAAATAGAAGATAGAATGGTAGAAATAAAAGAATCAGAGAGGAAACAAGAAAAACGAATTAAAAGAAACGAGGACAATCTCAGAGACCTCCAGGACAATATGAAACGCTCCAACATTCGAATCATAGGAGTCCCAGAAGAAGAAGACAGAAAGAAAGATCATGAGAAAATCCTTGAGGAGATAATAGTTGAAAACTTCCCCAAAATGGGGAAGGAAATAATCACCCAAGTCCAAGAAACACAGAGAGTCCCAAATAGGATAAACCCAAGGCGAAACACCCCAAGACACATATTAATCAAATTAACAAAGATCAAACACAAAGAACAAATATTAAAAGCAGCAAGGGAAAAACAACAAATAACACACAAGGGGATTCCCATAAGGATAACAGCTGATCTGTCAATAGAAACTCTTCAGGCCAGGAGGGAATGGCAAGACATACTTAAAGTGATGAAAGACAATAACCTACAGCCCAGATTACTGTACCCAGCAAGGATCTCATTCAAATACGAAGGAGAAATCAAAAGCTTTACAGACAAGCAAAAGCTGAGAGAATTCAGCACCACCAAACCAGCTCTCCAACAAATTCTAAAGGATATCCTCTAGACAGGAAACACGAAAAGGATGTATAAACCGGAACCCAAAACAATAAATTAAATGGCAACGGGATCATACTTATCAATAATCACCTTAAATGTAAATGGGTTGAACGCCCCAACCAAAAGACAAAGACTGGCAGAATGGATACAAAAACAAGACCCCTCTATATGCTGCTTACAAGAGACCCACCTCAAAACAAGGGACACATACAGACTGAAAGTGAAGGGCTGGAAAAAGATATACCACGCGAATAGAGACCAAAAGAAAGCAGGAGTGGCAATACTCATGTCTGATAAAATAGACTTTAAAACAAAGGCTGTGAAAAGAGACAAAGAAGGCCACTACATAATGATCAAAGGAACAATCCAAGAAGAAGATATAACAATTATAAATATATATGCACCCAATATAGGAGCACCACAATATGTAAGACAAATGCTAACAAGTATGAAAGGGGAAATCAACAATAACACAATAATAGTGGGAGACTTTAATACCCCACTCACACCTATGGACAGATCAACTAAACAGAAAATTAACAAAGAAACGCAAACTTTAAATGATACATTAGATCAGTTAGACCTAATTGATATCTATAGGACATTTCACCCCAAAACAACGAATTTCACCTTTTTTTCAAGTGCTCATGGAACCTTCTCCAGGATAGATCACATCCTGGGCCATAAATCTAAACTTGATAAATTCAAAAAAATCGAAATCATTCCAAGCATCTTTTCTGACCATAATGCATTAAGATTAGATCTCAATTACAGGAGAAAAACTATTAAAAATTCCAACATATGGAGGTTGAACAACACACTTCTGAATAACCAACAAATCACAGAAGAAATCAAAAAAGAAATCAAAATATGCATAGAAACGAATGAAAACACAACAACCCAAAACCTGTGGGACACTATAAAAGCAGTGCTAAGAGGAAAGTTCATAGCAATACAGGCGTACATCAAGAAACAAGAAAAAAGTCAAATAAACAACCTAACTCTACAACTAAAGCAACTAGAAAAGGAAGAGTTGGAGAACCCCAGAGTTAGTAGAAGGAAAGAAATCTTAAAAATTAGGGCAGAAATAAATGCAAAAGAAACAAAAGAGACCATAGCAAAAATCAACAAAGCCAAAAGCTGGTTCTTTGAAAGGATAAATAAAATTGACAAACCATTAGCCAGACTCATCAAGAAGCAAAGAGAGAAAAATCAAATCAATAAAATTAGAAATGAAAATGGAGAGATCACAACAGACAACACAGAAATACAAAGGATCATAAGAGACTACTATCAGCAGTTGTATGCCAATAAAATGGACAACGTGGAAGAAATGGACAAATTCTTAGAAAAGTACAATTTTCCAAAACTGAACCAGGAAGAAATAGAAAATCTTAACAGACCCATCACAAGCACGGAAATTGATACGGTAATCAGAAATCTTCCAGCAAACAAAAGCCCAGGTCCAGATGGCTTCACAGCTGAATTCTACCAAAAATTTCGAGAAGAGCTAACACCTATCCTACTCAAACTCTTCCAGAAAATTTCAGAGGAAGGTAAACTTCCAAACTCATTCTATGAGGCCACCATCACCCTAATACCAAAACCTGACAAAGATGTCACAAAAAAAGAAAACTATAGGCCAATATCTCTGATGAACATAGATGCAAAAATCCTCAACAAAATTCTAGCAATCAGAATCCAACAACACATTAAAAAGATCATACACCATGACCAAGTGGGCTTTATCCCAGGGATGCAAGGATTCTTCAATATCCGCAAATCAATCAATGTAATTCACCACATTAACAAATTGAAAAATAAAAACCATATGATTATCTCAATAGATGCAGAGAAGGCCTTTGACAAAATTCAACATCCATTTATGATAAAAACTCTCCAGAAAGCAGGAATAGAAGGAACATACCTCAACATAATAAAAGCTATCTATGACAAACCCACAGCAAACATTATCCTCAATGGTGAAAAATTGAAAGCATTTCCCCTAAAGTCAGGAACAAGACAAGGGTGTCCACTTTCACCGCTACTATTCAACATAGTTCTGGAAGTTTTGGCCACAGCAATCAGAGCAGAAAAAGAAATAAAAGGAATCCAAATTGGAAAAGAAGAAGTAAAACTCTTACTGTTTGCAGATGACATGATCCTCTACATGGAAAACCCTAAAGACTCCACCAGAAAATTACTAGAGCTCATCAATGAATATAGTAAAGTTGCAGGATATAAAATCAACACACAGAAATCCCTTGCATTCCTATACACTAATAATGAGAAAGTAGAAAAAGAAATTAAGGAAACAATTCCATTCACCATTGCAACGAAAAGAATAAAATACTTAGGAATATATCTACCTAAAGAAACTAAAGACCTATATATAGAAAACTATAAAACACAGATGAAAGAAATCAAAGAGGACACTAATAGATGGAGAAATATACCATGTTCATGGATTGGAAGAATCAATATAGTGAAAATGAGTATACTACCCAAAGCAATTTACAAATTCAATGCAATCCCTATCAAGCTACCAGCCACATTTTTCACAGAACTAGAACAAATAATTTCAAGATTTGTATGGAAATACAAAAAACCTCGAATAGCCAAAGCAATCTTGAGAAAGAAGAATGGAACTGGAGGAATCAACTTGCCTGACTTCAGGCTCTACTACAAAGCCACAGTCATCAAGACAGTATGGTACTGGCACAAAGACAGACATATAGATCAATGGAACAAAATAGAAAGCCCAGAGATAAATCCACACACATATGGACACCTTATCTTTGACAAAGGAGGCAAGAATATACAATGGAGTAAAGACAATCTCTTTAACAAGTGGTGCTGGGAAAACTGGTCAACCACTTGTAAAAGAATGAAACTAGATCACTTTCTAACACCGCACACAAAAATAAACTCAAAATGGATTAAAGATCTAAATGTAAGATCAGAAACTATAAAACTCCTAGAGGAGAACATAGGCAAAACACTCTCCGACATAAATCACAGCAGGATCCTCTATGATCCACCTCCCAGAATTCTGGAAATAAAAGCAAAAATAAACAAATGGGATCTAATTAAAATTAAAAGCTTCTGCACAACAAAGGAAAATATAAGCAAGATGAAAAGACAGCCTTCTGAATGGGAGAAAATAATAGCAAATGAAGCAACTGACAAACAACTAATCTCAAAAATATACAAGCAACTTATGCAGCTCAACTCCAGAAAAATAAACGACCCAATCAAAAAATGGGCCAAAGAACTAAATAGACATTTCTCCAAAGAAGACATACGGATGGCTAACAAACACATGAAAAGATGCTCAACTTCACTCATTATTAGAGAAATGCAAATCAAAACCACAATGAGGTACCACTTCACACCAGTCAGAATGGCTGCGATCCAAAAATCTGCAAGCAATAAATGCTGGAGAGGGTGTGGAGAAAAGGGAACCCTCCTACACTGTTGGTGGGAATGCAAACTAGTACAGCCACTATGGAGAACAGTGTGGAGATTCCTTAAAAAACTGCAAATAGAACTACCTTATGACCCAGCAATCCCACTTCTGGGCATATACACCGAGGAAACCAGAATTGAAAGAGACACATGTACCCCAATGTTCATTGCAGCACTGTTTATAATAGCCAGGACATGGAAACAACCTAGATGTCCATCAGCAGATGAATGGATAAGAAAGCTGTGGTACATATACACAATGGAGTATTACTCAGCCGTTAAAAAGAATTCATTTGAATCAGTTCTGTTGAGATGGATGAAACTGGAGCCAATTATACAGAGTGAAGTAAGCCAGAAAGAAAAACACCAATACAGTATACTAACACATATATATGGAATTTAGGTAGATGGCAATGACGACCCTGTATGCAAGACAGGGAAAGAGACACAGATGTGTATAATGGACTTTTGGACTCAGAGGGAGAGGGAGAGGGTGGGATGATTTGGGAGAATGACATTCTAACATGTATACTATCATGTGAATTGAATCGCCAGTCTATGTCTGACGCAGGATGCAGCATGCTTGGGGCTGGTGCATGGGGATGACCCAGAAAGATGTTATGGGGAGGGAGGTGGGAGGGGGGTTCATGTTTGGGAATGCATGTAAGAATTAAAGATTTTAAAATTTAAAAAAATAATAATAAAATAAAATAAAATAAAATAAAATTTAAAAAAAAAAAACAACAAAGAAAAAAAAAAAAAAGAAAAGAAAAAGATGCTTGAAGAGAAGACCAGAACATACTGATGAGAATCTCAAAACATTGCCAACAAAGGTCAAATTGATATCTTTATTATCCTTATTTGACTAATGAGTGAACTGAGACTCAGGTAAAACTTGGCAAAA
Organism: Ovis canadensis; assembly: GCF_042477335.2. Lineage (NCBI taxonomy): Eukaryota > Metazoa > Chordata > Mammalia > Artiodactyla > Bovidae > Ovis > Ovis canadensis. Next base: position 32,887,561 of record NC_091727.1, read on the forward strand.
ATTCACACAGTAAGGGATTGGTGGAGCTAAGATTCAAACTCAGGTCAGTCTAATTCCAAAGCTAAGTTCTTGACTGTGTCTGACATTCACTTATTCCTGGACAAACTATCAATATAAACTTGATTTTGTCCTGTTAATACTCCACACAAACTGAAGGCTACTTTTAGTCAAAATTCCTTTGTGTTTCTGTTCTTGTCTTTGGTCCACAGATTAAACACCCAAATATTCTGGAATGGGAGCCAGGATATCCTGATAAGGTCCATAGTCAGAGGTGCTGACATAGCTGCTATCATCCAGCAATGCCTACTGTCTTCTTAAAGCTTGCAATTCTGGAGCAATACCAAAATTCTTTAGTTCTCTTCATAAACTATTCTGTATGCGGTGTCATTTTTTTTTACATGAAAAGTGTTTGGAACCATTCAGTGCCCAAGCATTTTCCTAGAATGATGAAATCAGCTCCTTATCTAGTTCTTGGAAAACATGTATTTATTTTTCTGATAACAGCAGTAATAATTATAATATTTTTTATAGTTCTATAGAACCTTTTACCTGGAGGATTTACAGGAACTCCACATATATAGTACTCACTGTAGAGCATTTTTATTGAATATATCTCAGTGGAAATATTGGAAGTGGTGTTTTTAACATTTAAATATATGTTAGTTTTAAAATTCTGCTTTCTCTTCTGCTCACAATCTACTATCCGTTCTCAAAATGATTATATGTGTTTTATGTCTACTCTATAGGCATATAATAAAATGGTAAATGTGGCTTTTCCTCACTCTCTTTCGAGCTAATATTGTTTTAAGTTTCTTACATTCCTTAGTAAGCAATATTTTCTTTCATTCCTATTAAACTTTACTTGTCTAGTTTAACCAGTTTTATTTTCCTCCTGCTTATTATATATCCATCCATAAATGACAAAAGGAATTTCCTACATTCCTATTTCCTCTGACACAGAATGCTTCCCTTAAGTATATAATTCTAACTCTCTTATATTGTAACTATGGACATGATTGTAATTAAACATTAAGCAAAATAGGAGACATAAGAGGGCACTGTATTCATAATCAACACATGGTCAGTCACTTCCAATGGGTCGTCAGCACTGATGAGCAGTAGCACTGACGCCTTAAACTTATACAGTGGACCACTGCTGCCCACTGGCTTCTCTCTGAAAGTATCTCCTGGTTTTCTTCCTTTCTCAGTGGCTATTTGTTTTCATGTTGCACTTCCTCATGACTTTGTCCTGACCCATCTTCTCTTCTGGCCATACTCTCTACTGAGGTTATTGTATCCACTCACATAATTTAAAATAGCATTTCTATGTCTATGACTCTCATATGTATCTTCCATATATTGCTCATTCATATAATTATAGATGGGGATCAGCAGTTTAGGTCCATGAACTTTTTTTGTGTGTGTGAGAATATCTACCAAATGTAACATTTAGCATTTTAACTGTTTTTAAGTGTAGAATTCAGTGGCACTAAGTATATTCACATTGATGTTGTTTAGGCATCCAGTCATGTCTGACTGTTTTTCAACCCCATGGAGTATAACCTGCCAGGCTCCTCTGTCCACGGGATTTCCCAGGCAACAGTACTGGAATGGGTTGCCATTTCCTCCTCCAGGGGATCTTCCTTACCCAGGGATAGAACTTGCATCTCCTGCCTGCATCTCCTGCATTGCAGGCAGATGTTTTTACTGCTGAGCCACTGGGGAAGTCCATATTCACACTGCTGTGTAACTATCACCACTATCCATTTCTAGAACATTTCATCCTTCTAATCTGAAACTCCCTACCCATTAAAGAATTCCCCATTCCTATCTACCTCTAGCCCCTGGTAACCACCATTCCACTTTCTTCATGAATTTGACTATCTAGGTACCTTATATATGTGGAGTCATACAGTATTTTTCCTTTTGTCTTTGTCTTTTTTCACTGAGCCTAATGTCTTCACTCTTCATCCACGTGGTAACATGTATCAAAATCTCATTCTTTTTTAAAGCTGAGTAATATTACATTGTATGGATACACCACACTCTGTTTATGCATTCAGTTATATCAGTGGACATTTGGGTTGTTTCTACCTCTTGTTTATTGTGAATAATGCTCCTATAAACATGGGTATACAAATACCTGCCTGAGTTCCAGCTTTCAGTGTTTTGGGGTATATATTCAGAAGTGGAATAACTGGGTAATATGGTAATTCTATGTTTATTTGTCTCAGGAGGGGGCTGATTTTTAAAAAGAAAGTTTTATTAGAATACAATCACACCTATTCATTTATGTATTGTCTATGGTAGTGTTTGCACAAATAAGGTAGACTTGAATAGTTGTGACAAAGACCACAGGACGTACAAAGCCTAAACTATTTACCACCTGGCTCTTGATAGAAAAATGTGTTGACTCATGCTACAGAAAACAGTGCTACCAATTCCTTGGCTTCACAGAGTCCATATGGTTTTTAAAGAGTTAAAAGATCTTTTACATATGGAGACAGAGAGAGGATGTTATTCTCAGCCTAAAGATGAGAAACCAAGGATAGAATGCCATACATAAGTCATATTCTCAATGAAGTTAGTCCAATATTAATATTGAGACTCAATTGTTCCAGGTAAATCTTGCTTTCTCATCACAGAATTACTGAATTACATCAGTCTATATTAGATGGAAAAATCAGGCATCAGTTTTCCATATCAATGCAATATTTTACACTGCCTTATTTGACTAAAGATAAGATTAGGGATACTGCTTCAAATGAGAAATCACCTGTGTTTTCAAGAGGCTGACCCATATAACTGTGAAATAATTTGGCCTCCAAATGCTTCAACTATAAAATATATAAAATCCATGTGCTATGTATGACTGTAAATACGCTTCCCCTGGAATGCTAAGGACTAGGGTAGAATATCCCTTTTCACTGTTTTGAATGTAGCCACAGGTAAGACTTTGAAAGAGTACAACTTACATAAATAGAAAAATAAATGATTCATAAAATGATCTCAGGTACCAAAGAGGCAAAATAATTCAATGGAATTATTTCACTGTGCTACAAATTGTGCACTTACATGGTATATTAGATATAAAGAAGAGTTTATTTTAAATCAGTATAGGCAGAAGTGGCTGGAAACTAAAAGGATATATATCTTATCCATAATATTAAAGAGGATTTAGGATACACTTAAGATAACCTAGTAAATCTTGTCTGTTTTGCCAATGAAGCTTCTGCTTAGCTTTAAAATCTCTATTACTTAATAGAAAAAATTAATTTGGGGCCCTTAAAATGTCACAGGAAATCCTTCATTAAAATTAAAACTATTCAAATTCTACCCATCCATATCATTCAATGACTGGTATCTTCAGATCTCACCCAAGAGTGTGATATACTGTTATTTTGAGGAATTGTTCTCATTCAATATAAATCCATGCTAACTTTTCCAATTAAAAATATCTTCTATAAAATGTATTCTAACGTGAATAGCCCATTTTGTGTTATTTATGGCAATGCTCTTGGTTCTCTATGACTACATATATCAAACATAAATAATATAAAATATGTACTTTTCTGTAAATATATAGAGTATTGTGATGTTTTATTTACTTGAAAGTAATTTAATAGGATTTTATATTATTGTATTAAATTTATATTTATGATGAATACAAGGTAAATAAAATCTAGAGTAACATGAAATGTTGTAAGAAATTAGCTCTACACTTCAAAAACTCATCAATATTTTCATTGAAAATTCACCTTGTACTTTGGACACAGTTTTAAAGCAGATACTGCTACTCTTGTCTCAAAGATCATACACTGAAACTCTACTATGCTTTCGATGCTATGAGGAGACACACTAAATTAATACTCTTGATCATTGCCCCCTAAGAGCATAGGATATAATTTATACAATAAAGAATAACTATAAATTATTATGATAGGAATCAGTATAAATACATGGAATGCAATGCTCCAAATGAGCAGAGAAATTAGATACTTGTCTCCTGATCAGTTGATCAAGGATGCCTTGATAGAAAGGGTAGCTGAGGGTACCTGAGAAAGGGTACCTGAGTAATTCACTGAAGCATCATTTAATGAAATATATATATATATATTAATATATTTATATATTATATATATATTTTCACTTTAATCTTATATTTGTAATTAAGTTACCTTTTTTTTCTGAACAGTTAAAAAAAAAACACACTATATTATCATGATTCTAGGTTGTGAACATATCAGTACATTGACTACACATCACCATAACATAATCACAAAAGTCAAAGCAGTCGGTACTGAAGAGTCTAGAGAACAAAGGCTGAGCAAAAGCTCTCAGGGAGGCTCCCACTTGTTGCCAGGCCTGCCCCACAGCTGGAGTCAAGTGAACATCCCTCAGAACAGTCTGCATATATATTATATTATACATTATATATTATATTATACATTTAAACAAGGTATATTTAAATGTTATTTAAATATGCATTTAATATATATTATTTAAATACACACACACACACACTATTTAAATGTCTAATATCCCTTCTTTCTGGAGAAAATTAGTGCTCACTGAATTTCCCAGTATTCCATAGTAGTTCCCATACTCTTTTGAGGTTGTTTTGGGACAAATATGGTTAAAAATTGAGAAGTGGGACTGTGAGAAAGTGATATACTATTTCCTGTGTGAGGCACTTAATAATCAGTGCCCAGTCTTCAGTTCTCCTCTGACAATGCCCCTGAAGTTTACATAGTGAGGTGGCAGAACCAGCGTTGTAAACATAGTCTAGATTCCTGAGTTCCCACCTGGAGAAGAGTTACATGTTGTTGGCAGAATGTTGGATCCCACCAAAACAAGATAGCCCACATCTAAGGGCAAACAGGAAGCCCCAACAAGATGGAAGGAGGGGCACAATTGTGTTTAAAATCCAATTTCAGACCTGCCAGAGACTCTCGGAGGAGGCAAACAAAATATTATGTGTACTGGGACTGAGGGAAAGGACCATGACCCCCACAAGAGACTGAGCCAGACCCACATTTGCATCAGACATATAAGCAAAACAAAAAAATAATTACATTTACGTCATTGAGAATTAAGGATTTTTTTGTGGCTGCTATCGTTACTTGCTCTGACTAAACATTTCATTTTTTGGTTATTGGTACCCTGTTTTTCCTTTGGAGAAAATTAATCTTCCCTCATCCCACATGATCTCAGAGGGACTTTTAATCACTGCACTCTGCAAACTTTATAAAGAGGTGAGACAAAGACCCAATATAGGCCAGTTAGATTCAACACTGAATCCAGAGTTGAGAGAAACAGGGACAGGAGAGTTTAGAGCTAAGCCATTTTGATGGCAGGGACTTTCTTGAGCTCTGAGTTCTCAATGCTGTCCTGCCTGGGCTGTGGCTGCCATTTTTCCCCCTTTCATTTCTGTGAACTATATGGTGGCTTCCCAACAGATCCCATTTCTCTTAACACAATGGATTCTTTTAGGTTCTTATAACCAAAGCTTCCTAGTGGTTTTAAGTGAAGAGAATTTGTATATGTGTAGTTCTATTCCAAAGAAGTGTCTTCAGATTAAGGGCATTTTAGATAAAAATGGGTTTCCCCAGTGGCTCAGATATAAAGATTCTACCTGCAAAGAGGGAGACTCATGTTCGATTGTGGGGTCAGGAAGATCTCCTGGAGGAAGGCATGGCAACCCACTCCAGTATTCTTCCCTGGAGAATTCCATGGACAGAGGAGTCTGGTGGGCTGCAGTCCATATGGTCACAAAGAGTCAGACACAACTGAGTGACTAAGCACATTACTAAGCCCATCTATTACTAGATAAAAATAAGTTCAGTTTTCTGTAGAGGTATGTGGAATTGCAAGTCAGAGAAACTAAGTTAGGGCTGTGAATGCCAGGCTATGAATTTTTGATGTTAGCCTCTGGGCTAGGGGGTTATAAAATCAAATGCCTTCAGGGGCATTTGGGACACATAAAATTGTAAAGCTGTACAAGGTATAAGGCCATAAGTGCTAAACTGATTGTGTTGACCAGTTCAACCTCTGCCCTGTTTTAGTGCTTTTTAAAGCTCCCCGCAGGCCAAAGAAAACAACCAAGCAAAGCAAATCCTCCAGCTCTCTTGTCTCCAGCGGCCACCGGTTTGAAACTAAGATCATCAATAAAGAACCGTCAAAGGGTTCTGTGCTGGGGAATGTGAGCCCAGGACTTGCTCCTTTAGAAAGATTAACCTGTCAAAATAGACAGGGGGCGGGTGGAGGCAGATCTCTTATAAGGAATCTATTGACTTGAGATTGATGTAAAGAAGAATGGAAAGCAAGTGAAGACACAAAAACAGTTGAAAAGGAAGTCTACCGAACAGGCTAAATGCTAAAATGAGGAATTCAAGTGCAGGGAACTCACAGGCTGAAGTGGAAATATATATATATTTTTTAGCTCCCATTATTGTGCTATGCAATAGACCCGCTTCCCTGGTGGCTCAGACAGTAAAGCATCTGCCTGCAATGCAGGAGACCCGGGTTCAATTCCTGGGTCGGGAAGATACCCTGGAGAAGGAAATGGCAATCCACTCCAGCACTCTTGCCTGGAAAATCCCATGGACGGAGGAGCCTGATAGGCTACAGTCCATGGGGTCGCAAAGAGGAAGAGCCTGATAGGCTACAGTCCATGGGGTCGCAAAGAGGAAGAGCCTGATAGGCTACAGTCCATGGGGTCGCAAAGAGGAAGAGCCTGATAGGCTACAGTCCATGGGGTCGCAAAGAGTCGGACACCACTGAGCGACTTCACTTTCACTTATTGTGCTATACAGATCATTCTGGTGCCACCATAATGGCAAAGCCAAGGAATGGACACAGAGAAATATATGGAAATACGAGGTCATGAGAAGGAGAATGTTTCATAGTGCCTTGAATGTGAAAATTTACAACATCCAAAAGCATTTCTAGAAATTACTAAAATAAGAGCACCATCTATATAATCTAAGCATGACGCTGAAAAACAGCAACAAAAAAGTTCTAACTGGCCAGTCCTGATATTTGTAAAGAAGTTGTCAAACACAGTGATGTGAGAGGGAAGAAAAGTACTTTCGAATATGCATTGCTTAATGTTTAAGCCACAGGATGAAGGTTCTGCACCAGGACATTGCTATTGGCCTTTAGGGGAGTGCAGTGTTTTGGACAAGCACTACAGCAATAACAGGCTGGAGTAAGAAACATGGTCTTCCTGCTGGGCTTGATGCTTGGGACTGTACTCTATCAATTAACAAGCATCATTAAGAAGAAGGTGTTCACTGAAATATTATACATAATTGCAAACATTAAAAATGGTCCATATTCACAACAAGAAAAATTTTAACACAGTATCAAATTAGCATAACTACTACATATAAAGTAATTATATATTAATGTACCAACATAGAAAATGTTTATGACAGTTAATAACAAAATTTAAAAATCAGATTATAAAAAAGTAAAGTACGGGTGAGAATAAAGAGAGGACAATAAATGCTTTTGCCTGAGGGCCTCATGAGAAATAATGGTGGTGTCCTCACGGAACTGCGAAGTCTAATTAAAGTACACTTTTTTTTTAAATTAAAGTGATGGTGCTACTGATCTGGTCAATTTAAGATGATTTTATAAAATACTTTAGTTTGTAGTTCTTTATCTCATGCTTAATAGCACAATACATCAAAACAACAACTTACAAATATCTCCCTACAGAAGTTATACAGATAGATAGGCAGACAGGTGTGTTGTTTTTTTAAAATGAATGACTGACCAAAGAAAATTATTGATCTTAAGAAACCAGTTTGAGATTTATCTGGGTATAGGTAGTAGAACAGAATATTGGGAGAGTACTATTTAATTCCAGGACTAAATATATTGGGTTGGCCAAAAAGTTTATTCAGGTTTTTTCTCAAAGGAAATTTTTTGCCAATTCAATAAATAATGAGTATAAAATTTGAACACCATAATCGTGGAGGAAATATGTTCCATTTCTATACCTGAATAGCAGATCATTTTTAAGGTATTTGATCGAAATTGAGCTTATAAAAAAGGATTGATTAGAAAGAAAGCAGTAACTCCCTAAACAGTCAGGGTCATTTGAATCCTGAGGACTTATCCTAACACAACGGCATAGTTCAATGTATAACACAGGTCCAAGAACTAGTATCAGAATCAGACTGGAATGTTTTTTATTGCCTTATTTAATGTATGCACTCACACAGCAATCATATTAGCCACAAGTGAGAGTTAGTGAGTGGAGACCAAAAAATAAAAGATATGTATTCTATGATTCTATTTTTATAGCAATCTAGAAAATGCAAACTGATCTATAGTGTCAGACACCAGATCAGTGATTTCCTGGGGTGGAGGCAGGGCAGGAGGGAAGGATTACTAAAAGGCTTATGAAGGTAATGGTTATGCTCATGGTCTTGATTGTGGCCATGATTTTACTGGTGTATACACCTATAAACACTTGTCAAATTGGATTATTTAAACATGGTAAGGTTTATTGTATGCCAGCTATACCTCAATAAAACTATTAAAAAGGTTAGTAGCTGGGCTCTATCACTACCAAGATGCATTACTAGGTATAAAATATTTAATTTATGCTTCAACAAGGGCAACTGACTACTATAGTGGATGCTGTGATGTGTCGCCCAAAGTCATGAATTACAAATGAAGCATGCATTTCTCTCATTGTTGTAGTGTTATCTGCTAACAAATTACCATTTAAGCCTTCTCAGAAGTTTTCCTCAGAAGATAGGAGCTTCCGTGCCCAAGATTATAGAGCCTTGCAGTGGGTAAGTGGGAGACATATTCAATGATAGATGGATTTAGGGCCACAAATATCCAACCTCTTTGCCTCACTCAGGAATATTCTAAATGACCATCCCAACTCCAAATGGGACTAGCTGAGATCTCTCTTGTAATGGCAACACATCTTCAGTGCTTCCATCTGTCCAATCCCATTCCCTTTATTCTCTCCCAGGCATTGTTTTTAGAGCACTTCCCAGTAGAAATCACTGTCTCAGAGTCTGTTTCTTGAGGAACCCTGTCCAAGACAACACATTTTATGCTGAAAATTAAAAGTGCACCAAAAAAAGCTACATACCTGAAGATGTCACCTAAATAACATCATGAAAATTTCTATCATTATGCATAAAGACATTATATACAACAGATCTTTTTTTGTTGTTCTGCTCATTCACTTTGTTACTAGATTTCTGGAACAAGACACAGGCTATAACTGTTTAAAAAAAGACTCAGGAAAGAGATATGGTGAACACTTGGCATGTGATTAACAGAGAATCTTTTGCAGAATGTCAGCTATTAGGGACATTTTCATGCTTGGCAGAATAACTGTCATTAAATTTTAGTACACGAAGGCACAACATTTTGTTATCAATCTTACTAGATCCATCCACCATGTCAAAATAATATGAACACATGCCAGGAGAAACTGCATTTCTCTACTATTACTGCCAGAAGCTTGGCAAAATGTGGCCTCTTATTTTGTAAATTTATTAAAATAATAATGCTAACAAATATGGCATTAATTAGATGCTAACTTTCCAGGGTCATTTTTCACTAAATGAAATTGCCATTAGAATTCTTTCCTTAGGATGAAGAGAACAATTTCCATGAAAACCTCAATTGATTTTCACTACCTAGCAACATGAAACACATGTTAGCCCTGGGAGACAAATGAGAGAAAGGAAAAAATTTCTTTTACCAGAACTTCATCCAGCATATTGAGTGGTAATAGACATCTTCCATCTAATGACCGACATGAGGAGGGAAACAAGGCTTCAATAACAGAAACAATTCTTCTTTCCTTCTCTATCAACTCTCATCTACACCTTAGGTATTGATTTTAAAAATATTTCATAAGTTTGACATCCAAATGAAGAAATGTAAATGAAGTGCATTTCCAAACTATCTTCAGACAGTCCAAGAGACTTGCTTTCAGCAGAATGAAAACCAAAATGCCTATAGATTTTCTTAGTGTATAAAAACAACCCATATATACATATATTTAAAGGCAGTATAATCAGTGCATTTTACTTTCTCAGTTTACTTACTAAAGCTAAACGGCATTTTTATCTTTATTTTTTGTCTTCAAATTACTTTATCTTATTAATAATAGAAACTTTGTGAGATAAGTATTTTAAGTTCTGTCCATGGGCATTCTTTGATACAAAGATTCAGACCATATGGGCAGACATGTTATCATGAAAGTCATTTAGAGAGCTAGTTCATGGAAAACATCTCATGCTTATTATATTTTTAATATCAACAAAGTTATCCCCTATAAAAGTTATTGGAAAATATCATTGATAAAGGGCATATCTTATGAGTAAGATGTTTCAAAGCAACAGAAGAAATACTGAAATGTTATACAGATAAGGGATCTGATTTTATGGCCATTGATGAGGCTGATAGTGTAGTCTTCACACAAGGTATATTTCTTAGTACCTTTTCTTATAACTTCAAGAAGACATATGGTCCATCCCAGTCAATAAATGGCTGTATAATAATGATTATTAAAATCATACTTGGTCATGTCTTCCATGATCCATATGTCATCACAGCCAAAGGGACCATGAGGCAGTCTGTACTGAAGTCAGTGACAACCTGAATATTCCCCTTTAGCTAGGCTGTGATCTATTTTCTTGCTTTATACAGCATTCTGTAAAAATAGGACTGGAAGTAATTCCAGTGCTTTTAAACCCAATCCAAAATTTAATTTCCTTTGTGACCTTTGAAACATCACAGTTATAAAAGTCTAGCTTTCCTAATTTCCCAGATTTTCCACAGGTACTTCCTTATTAAGAAACAAAGCAAAACAACCTTCACACAATTTGCAGTTCTCTTTCTTTCAGTTAAAAAAAAAAGGATTTTCATTTAACTTCACTTATCTCATTTTCCTGTGTTCTTCAACCTTAAAATGCTTCAAGCCTTGCTCATGTTTCCCTTAAACTTTATACATATCAAATGCCTCTTTCTTTTTCTGTCATCATTTTTTCCCAGTCTTCTAGATCTCTAATCCTTCTTATTACTCTTCATGCTGTGACTCATGAATCAAGTGATTTTTATTTTGCAAAGTATTTTGATCACGAGGTAAAATTAACTAATGAGTAAAATTTGTCTTCATTCATGTCTAGTGAGAACTAATTTATTCTTAAATTCTCTAGGGATATTCAAAGAATTGTGTTTTGATCTTTCAGGACTTAACTTTTAAAATGCTAGAATGAGTAATGAATGTCTAACCAACACCATGCATGCTGATCCAAACAAGTAATAGAGACCTTCTCAGATTCTACAACCGTATAAAAGGAATCATAATTTTAACTTGTCTTTTGACACTAGAGACAAGACAGTTGGATAGTTTGCAGACAACTTGGAATAAAGTTGGCATACTAATACAATTTTCTTAAATTAATCCTTTTACAAATCTCCCAAATATTTATTGGTGATAGAAAAGACAAATTTAAGCCTCTTATGCCATTCGAGAATTTCACTTAAGCAGGATTGTGTCTACAATTTTCAGTTTCTAGTTTGAATTATGTCACTGACTAGTGTGAATCCCACTTAAAAAAAAAAAACTATATCCAAATCCAATTTACAGTTGTAAAGCAAAACTCAGCAATTCAAAGACCTAACTACAGTTAAGTATATGCTGACAACAAAAGTAAACATTGGTAAAAGAGTAAACAAACATGTCAATGAGGAATAATGAGAAAGTCACACAAATATCAGAATGCAAATGCTTAGGATTAAATTTGGATCCAGAGAACTGCAGGAATCAGAAAAGTAGCTCACATATGCAAAAGAATAAACAGCTGGATAAAGTAGTGCAGTAGCCTAATTTAAAGGAATAATGCCCTCCCTTGCCCCGCCCCCCTCCAGGATGCTAAGACCCAGTTGGAATGTCACCCATTTTCTTGGTTCTTGAGAGTTCAGTGTACCCTGGCTGAGGTTCAACAGCCATTAACTCTTAATTTTCTTACCACCTCACTACTCTCTCACAACTTTCTGAGGTCACCTCCCAAATCAACGACCTAAACTCAAATGCTTGTCTCAGGATTTGCTTTCAGAGGAAGCCAAACCAAGACATTCTTAACCTCCAAATGTTTAAGACCCAAATCAATTCTTTCTTTTAATATAAATTTATTTATTTTAATTGGAGGTTAATTACTTTACAATATTATATTGGTTTTGTCATATATCACCATGAATCCGCCACGGGTATACACGTGTTCCCCATCCTGAACCCCTCCTCCTTTCTCCCCATACCATCCCTCTGGGTCGTCTTAATCAAAGCTAGTCTGACCCTGTAGTGAGTTAAGGGAACACATGTAACTGGATTGGAAAATCCATTTATGCTTTTCAAAAAAATGTAGCATGTGTTCTTTGAGACAGAGTAGGGATACAGAGACCTAGTAGAAGGAAAGAAAGCACATTCAGTAAATTATTAAAAACCAACTAATAGTAGGGTTTCAAAGGACAGGTCTTTAAGAAATTTGAATTCTGATATAAGTAAAACAATTTCCAAGCATTAGATTCTATATAAGCATATAAAAGTTAGTTATTACCAGAAGGTTGTACCTCATCATAAACAGGCTTTATTTTGTTTATTTTTCTCATACCCTTAAGCTGCTAAAATATAAATCTGATGAAGTCCCTTCCTGTCATTGAATTCTGTGGCGTTTTATTTGTGAGAAAAGAATGTTTCCCTTTCAGAAGTGTTGGCTTGAATTAGAAAATGCTTTATTATGTGCATTGCAAACCTACTTATTTACCACAGCTAGACAGAGACTCCTTCTTACTTTGTCATGCAGCTGCTTGTTTTTAAACAAATTTTGCCAAGAGACATAAACCAGATGGCCCTCTTCAAGGGTATACTGTGAGCCGTGATAGTCAGCTTATGGTACTTTCAAGTAGCCGACAGCTGGGTATGGAAAGTCATGATGCTATTCAGAAATCCAACTTCCAAGGATGCCAAAGCACAAGGAGACTCTCAAGTTGGTAAATAAAACTCTGACTTCAGGTTAGTTTTAATACACTAAATACAATAATTTTTTCAGGGGTCTTTAAACATTTGCTTTTAAATACCAGTTTTCCTTTGGTAAAATAGAAGACCCTTGAGAGTCCCTTTAACAGGAAGGAGATCAAACCAGTCAGTCTTAAAGGAAATCAACTCTGAATATTCATTGCAAGGATTGATGCTGAAGCTCCAATACTTTGGCCAACTGATGCAATGAGCTGACTCATTGGAAAAGACCCTGATGATGGGAAAGACTGAGGGCAGGAGGAGAAGGGGATGACAGAAGATGAGATGGTGTGGACTCAATGGATTAGTTTGAGTAAGCTCTGGGATATGGTAAAGGACAGGGAAGCCTGGAGTGCTACAGTCTATGGGTCACAAAGAGTCAGATACAACTGAGTGACTGAACACAACAAAATAGAAGAACCCACGTGAATTGTATTAGAGATTAAACTTGTGGAAAAATGGATTCAGAATACATTTTCAAGTGGAATCAATAAGCTGGAGATTGGGGTTTCCCCAATAATTAGACATCCACAATCAAAAAAGTTTACTGATGCTGTAATATTCTACTCTGGTAGTATTATTTTATACTGTTGTTCCCAATTCTATTCTGTAGTATTATCATGTATCTCATTCTTGACATGGCCTCATGGTAAGCAGAGTGCATTCCTCTGCTCCTGCACTTTGGCTTGCCACGTGACTTGCTTTGACCATTGGATGTGGACCTAAAGAGGTACTTTGTCAGTTTCGAGTTAAGGTCTTTAGAACCATTACACATTTCTGTTTGCCCTTCTGAGAACTTCCAGACTGTTCCATGGAAGAATATGTACCAAGTATCTGCTGCCATTCCAACCTGGGCCCCAGAGGAAAACACACAGCTCAGGTCTATTCATTCAACCTACAGTCCCACAGGCTAAAAAAAGAGCCTTACTCTCTAAGCATGAGAATAATTACTCAGTTATTTGGGAATGTGTTTGTTACACAGAATTATTATGGCAGTATCTGACCATTACTGGCAAACTTTGTTAAGCGTCCAATGGAAAGCTACTTTGGGTCACTCTTACATTACTGGGTGGTAGGTGAAAAAGGATAAGACAAATATGAGAGCTGACATAAATGTCCTAATCATGGTGCTATTTTATAGAAAGTCTCCATAAAGATTACAGAACTGTATCTCTGCTTATCTCAGAAAAAGAGATGACAACTCTTGATTTTAAATGTTATCTCTGATTATTAGAGGAAGGCAAATGATACAAAAACATGCAGCATTTCAAAAGAAGCTAAACATACATAATTCACGTTTTGTAAAAAATTTACAACTTACATTGATTCAAACATAAAAATTATTCAAATAGTAAGACTTTTCAAATGTCCATCTATTATTGCTAAGTATCTAACCATTCTAGGAAACCACATAGGATATTCCAAAATGTGTTGTTTCAAGCAGAAATGTCTCAAAAACCACATCTTTTGCTTGTAATGGGCAGTTTTCCCTTGAGGAAATTGATGTTTTCAAGAGGAATTTGAGACTGTCCATGGATAAGCTAAAACTAATAAGAAAATAATTCTTGTGAAAACTGCCTTACAGGCAAGAATTTGCAATTCTCACAGAGTAAACAGATTTTTTTTAAAGTGTTAGAATTTTGTAATGGTAACAAATCACACTCTCCCCACCAACAGCAGAAGTTAAAATAAGCAAGCAAGTAAACAAATGAACAAAAAGTTTGTTGCCTTCCACCAGAAAGTTATATTGACTTTAGTAGCTAATGGGTATATTTATCTTAGAAGAGTCTATTCACTTCTCTCAAATACCATAATTATAAGAACATATCAAGATCTCAGATTATTCTTGTATTACTATATCTATACTTCAAAGTCATAATTCAGCTTCATTACAGAAAAATGAAAATAAATATGAGGACATTTACCCTCCATAAATACACTACTGAATAAACTATATTGGAAATGAAATTCTTGGTAAATTAAAAAAAAGACTATAATGGAAATTCATTCATTCCAAAATATTATAACTTCAGAGTGAGAAACTTATCATTTTCTTGTAAGGATTCGTCAATTTAAGAATTAATATGTACTGAGCAGCTATCATGGTATTATACTGTGTTTGGCTTAGGGGTGACAGAGGGTATATGGCACAGTTTCTGTCCTATAGGAACAAAATGGATGGTAAAGAGTTGCACATAGTTATGTAAGACATACAAACTTATGAGAAGCACTTCTAAGAGCAGTACAAGAGGATTCTAGAACACAGAAAGTGAAATAATTGATTGAGATGAGCAAATGATTCCAAATAGTGACATTTGCATTTGGTCCTGAGTGATAAACAGGACTTTGACTATTACCAAAGAACATACAGGGTTTCTCAAGCAACTGAAGGGATTCTTAAATACTTGGCTTTGCAAAGCACCTGATAGAATCATGGTTTGTTTTTCTAGAAGATATTGAATGTGAATATACCACCTTCCAAATACATCTCTTTGAAACACTGTGGTTTCAGATATAAGAGTTTAAAATGTTTATATAAATATATCCTTGTTTCTGCTACTAAAGATTGACATCTGAAACAGAGAATATCATCCTTGAACATAAGAAATCCTAATGAAATACATAGGAGACCAGGGGCACAGAGATAAGAGATCACATAGGAATATAGGCTCTTGCATATATTCCTATGTGATCTTGGGACAATTATTTGTTCCCTCTAAACCTCAAGTTCCTTATCTGAAAATAAAGTTCTCCTGAGGGTGAAATCATATATGTAAAGCACTGAATACCTGTCTGGCATGAAGGTGTTGCTAAAATAGAAGTTCTTTACTTTTAAGTAACATACATGTTACATGTCCAGAAAGGGGGATGTCCTGAAGCTTCAGTGCATTTTCATAATTTTAGCTTTAGTCTCGGATCCTTATTTTATGGTGGATATACTTGGAGTCAGTGATCTAAACCACTACAACTTACAGATGATTCAACTTTAGTCAAAGAAAGTAAGTAGAGAAAATGTAACCTAGGTGTACTATGAAAACCAATTATCCATGTCTTTACTCAGCTAAGCTGTGGCTTTGTTGGAAAGGGGTAAGAGTCAAGCAAAAATTAATTAATTAAACTTTGTTTTGAAGTTATGGAGAGATAGAACAAATGGGTATTGGGCAATGATGAAAACTTTTTACTTTTATATTTGCAGAATTCAGGAAGCCACAGTAAGCTGTTTACTCAATCAGAGCTCATAAAATTATGAAAGAATGCAGGGAAAGAAAATAACACTCAACAAAGCTATACTTTGTAGCTTTAATTGTGTCTGATTCTTTGCAACCCTATGGACCACAGCCTGCCAGGGTCCTCAATCCATGGGATTTTCCAGGCAAGAATACTGGAGTGGGTTACCATGCCCTTCCCCAGTGGATCTTACCGACCCAGGGATCAAACCCACGTCTCCTGTGTCTCCTGCATTGGCAGGCGGGCTCTTTATCACTAGCACGAGCTGGGAAGCTCATGTATTTCTTAGGGCTCTTTAAAAAACACAACAAAAGACATTTTCTCTATATACACATTAAAGACTGTTAGTTCTCTTCCAATATCCATGCTCCCACTTCTCTACAGTTCAGTTCAGTAGCTCAGTCGTGTCTGACTCTTTGCAACCCCATGGACTGTAGCACGCCAGGCTTCCCTGTCCATCACCAACTCCCAGAGCCTACTCAAACTCACTTCTCTATAACTGTATAATTTTTGGCAGAGTACATCATATTCAGGAATAAATGCAACATTTCCTAGTCTCCCTTCCAGCTTTGGTGTAGTCATGTGACTGATTTAGGCCAATAAAGTGTAAGTGTAAATAAAATGTGGCAGCTCCCAGGGAACTTCCCTAAAAGACTATTGGTGTGAATCCTTTGCTCCTTCTTCCTACCTCTTTCCATCCTACTTCTGGAACGTGAACATGGTAGGTGTTCCATCTTGCAATGTGGAGATGAGAGCCCACATGATGAGCTAGATAGAACATAAGAATCAGTAGAGTCATCCCACCTGCTTGGACTGTATACTCCTAGGGTTTTAAGGAGAGAAATAAATGCTTCTTTCTTAGTGAAGGCATGGCTCCCTTGTGCTTCTGTTACCCTCAACCAAAACAAATTCTAATTGATTGAGCAAATTCCTAGAAAAGCTACATTTAGTACAATTTTGCTTTCTTCTAAAACTCATCTATCCTGTGTAGAGGGAGGAAAATGTGTGTGTGTATCTTTGGAGAAGGGGAGTTTGTGGCATAATAAAACCAAGAAACATACAGTGAGGAAAGTCAAATAGTGGCATTATTTCCAAAATGAGGCTAGTCTTAGAGGTTTCAAGTTATTGTCTATACTAGAACCTTTTTCCCTTTGGCAGTGATGAAAATATGAGTTTATTTAGATAAGAAACAAGCAAACTATAGCCCCCTGTACAATGAAAAAGTAGAATCATCTATGGTGAAGAATGGAAATGTGTGTCTACAGCTATCCTGGGAAACAAAAATGTTCAATTACTTTGAGAAAAAGATTCAGGATATTGATCTATGGTTAACTCTGAGATTATGTGAATTTTATATCTAGTCAATTTCTTATCTGAAGCAAGTTTTAAACTAACCTCTAAGTGAACTGTAAAGATTTATAAGAATCTGAAAATGTTAAAGATATAAGGCAAAATGATCCTGTATAAAATGGCTATCATAAAAAGCAAATCACTCTGCAATTCTTGAGTGCTTTGAACTAGCAAGAGGAACATACAGGAGGTATGCTGATGGGCAGAAACAAACTTATATTTAATATATTTCAAAAAGCCCTTTTACGAAATAAATACAACAGATCCCTTTCATTCAATTCCTTTACCAAATGTCCTCAACGACTAAAAAATTCAAATAAATTGTATGTAAACAAAGACATATAAACCAAAGACTAGTTTAGGTATCTAATTCAAATGACACTGTATCATGAATGGCTTGCTTTTCAGACAGAGTTTCAAACACTAGGATTGCAGAATAAAGATCTTGTTTGTTGCCCATTGGCTTGTTTTAATGAGATGGTTTGACAGTCACTATGTTAACATTAAATACTTTCTAACACCAACTATATGAGATTAACCTTTTGTGGTTTATAGCTTTGCCTTTGGTAGTAAAACCTCCAAGTAATTGGCATCAGAAGTCAAATCATAGACTTCATTTTGGGCTTCTGGGTAGAAACAAAAGACTCCTCTATTTGGCTCACAATGGCTCTCTCAGTGGTGTGCAAGGTATAACAACTGGTCTGTGAAAGATATGCACAATAGCTAGGGATTAATTTAGATTTTACAGAGCCCCAGCAGAAACATAAACACTTTTAGAGAGTAGCATGACAAAGAAGCTAGTATGCAGGAAGAGGTGATCCCTAATTGAAATACGCAAGAGGAAATAGGCCAGGGAAGGCAGTGTAGAGGCTGAGCTTCATGCATGGAAATTATAGCAAATGACAGGTTAGTAAAAGATTTGCCTTTCCTAAAGTTTTGATGATTTATTTTTGGCATATACATCAATGCTGTCAAATTATAGTTTTCATCATCATTATCATCAAATAGTATTTATTAACCAAATGTGCTCTACAGGGAACTGTACTAAGAGGCAAAAATGATATGGTTTCTAACTTCAAGTAACTAATAAAATAAAACTGACCAATCAGTGTAGACAAATGGAGGGGAGCAGATAGAGAACAAGATGCTTAACAGGGAAACACTTTAAGCTTAACAATAAGCTTTTAAATATTTCCAGTGTTTAGGTGAATTGGTGAGTATATATGTGTGTCTATGTATGTTTCTTAATATATCTTTGGAGATAAAAACATATTTTCTCGACATAGATAACTAAGTTCTAAAAATGAATTCTATGGAATCAATTATTTAATAAGTGCTGATTTTCAAAAACATATTTGATTGAAAATCAAAACAGAAGCCTTCCCCATATACCATGGTCTCAACAGCATGAAAAAGTGGGACATAAACGTAGAAACTGTCATCTTCCTCAATTTAACTCATCTACCTCTGCAGGGTCCCCATGAATGAATGGATGAGAACACTCTCCCCTGGTCAGTACAGAAGCAATTGTAAAATGAGATGTAAAAAAAAAAAAAATCCATATTCAGGTTTTTTTTTTTTAACCTCTTACTTCTTAATTCTACCAAGTTCAAAAAACTACAGTAAAAATTATGTACTGGCACTTACACATATACCTGGGAGGAGAAATGAAGATTCAATCTGGCATGAATTTTTTTACATTTAGTAGAGACTAATTCTAAGACTGCAATGTTGATCTTTCCTGAGTTGTCAGGATCCTGTGTGTGCTTCTCATGTATCTTCCCAACTACATATGGCATTGTGACAAATAGAAGAGGCTGCTAATGCTGCTATCGCTGAATGTCTTATTTAGGAACAAACAATTCTGGAAAAGCTCCCAGATTATACATCTGTCCCTCTAGCTTCCACTTTAGAGGAGAAAACTGTATGGAGATGCCATAAGGATTAATATATTATTCTTTCCCTCTGTGAGTTCTGTATGGTTATTTCCCTCACCTTGACATGAGAGAAAAATATTTACTGAAAGCTTCATTAGAAAAATTACCAGTGAGATAGCCAATGCTTATGGGAAAGTTGCATGTGGAATGGGCTTGCAGAATGGCATGCTTGTCCCCCAGAATCTGAATACAGAGGCGATCAAGGCACTTTCTCTTCAAGTCCAATTTCTTTCTTTTTTTGTTTTCTCTCCTTTCATTTCTTCATTTTTTTCATTGTCTCATTTTCCTTCATGTATTACAAATGGCAGTGAGAGTCTGTGAGCACATTAATACTGTGGGCTTGACACAAAGAGAGCTAAACAAAGGAGAAATCCCCAGGGAAGCAGTTCCAGCTCTCCCATCTCCAGCATCCTGTTGACAAGTGGCACTGTGCTCCCAGCATTCAGGAAATCTTTCTCTAGAGCAGTGGTGCCCACAAACTTAAGAGTCTGTACTGATCAATTATAAACCTTTCAGAGGTCCATGGGGAAATGCCAAAAATAACACAATATAACGTGCTTTTTCTTAAAACTCCATCTTTTTCTAAACATTCTGAGGTTAGGGATTCTTGTACTTAAAAATGTGTTAATTATTTTAAAAAATGTAAGTGTAAATTTCATTTGAGTAAAGCATACACACAGAAAAATATACAAATCACAAGTGTATACTTCTATACATTTTCTTAAGGGAAATTATTAATGCAACCAGTATCCAGATGAATAAATAAAACATTATTCAAACCCCAGAACTCGCTCCTGTCCTTGTTAATTACTACTCCCCACAAAAATAATCATACCTGAACTTTAACCCTTGATAGGCCTTTTTTTGAGCTTTATTTCAATGAAATCATACAACATATATTCTTCTGTGTCTGGCTTCTTTAACACAACATGGCTTTTCCTGTTTCTTACTTTATGAAAAATCACTGGTAATAGAATTTGATTTCTTAAATGTCCTCATACTGTCAGACCAGAATCTTGTTGTTACACAATAATGCCATCTTATGGCTATAGAGCAATTTGTAGTCTACAAATTACTTTTGCTTTCATTATCTTACTTGATTTGTGCTATCCTCTAAGACTTGAGGAGTAATTTCCTGAAAATCAGACAAATTTGTTAATGGTTTGAGGGCTAGGAAAGGCAGTATCCGAAAAAAAGACAACAGGGTATCTGTATTGGTATTGGTCAGCCCTCAAGTGCTTTTGGAAACAAGGAAAGTACATTGTTTCTCTAATACTAGGTATATATTATGTTAATTGTTTCATTTTTCATGTGTTTCTTTTAGCAACAGTAAGTAATCTACTAAGAAATAGATGGAAACAGCATTTAGCATCAGTTAATTTCTCATTAAATATTTATATATGTAAATACATGTTTCTATCTACATGGATTATCTGTCAGTATACATGGATATGTACATGCACACATGTGATTCATAGATTTAATATTTACTGCCCTATCTGTGTTTCCATGGAAAGGACCCACTTTTAATAATTTGAGGATTTGTTACTTTCCTGAGGTACAAGTTGAAATTCTATTTGCTGGAAGGCAATGTATGGAGGCAGGTCTCCTAGATAATGAGTAAGTTGTAACAAGTTAATCTGGCTTTTAATTCTCTACTTGCATCAACATAGACAGTAATGTCTGTTTTACTCTATGACATTTAATGGAGGTGAGTTTTGCCATCATGGCACTTAGAATTCGGTGGTTAATGATGGTCTCAGAAGCTATGCCTCAGGAATGCCAAGAGACTACTGCATTTTCTCCTGTTTGCAAATTACTTCTGAGTAAGCTATGTAAATATATTAGAGTGAAATATTTTGATGAAATAGAAATATGCGTATGTGCCACTGAAGCATGTGTTTGGGCAAGTCACTTAACATCTTTGTGGTTGACAAAGGTCCATCTAGTCAAAACTATGGTTTTTCCAGTAGTCATGTATGGATGTGAGAGCTGTACCATAAAGAAAGCTGAGTGCCGAAGAATTGATGCTTTTGAACTGTGGTGTTGGAGAAGACTCTTGAGAGTCTCTTCGACTGCAAGGAGATCCAACCAGTCCATCCTAAAGGAGATCAGTCCTGAGTGTTCACTGGAAGGACTGACGCTGAAGCTCCAATACTTTGGCTACCTGATACAAAGAACTGACTCATTGGAAAAGATCCTGAGGCTGGGAAAGACTGAAGGCAGAAGACGGGCATGACAAAGGATGAGATGGCTGGATGGCATCACCGACTTGATGGACATGAGTTTGAGCAAGCTTCGGGAACTGGTGATGGACAGGGAAGTCTGGTGTGCTGCAGTCCATGGGATCACAAAGAGGCAGACACGACTGAATGACTGAACTGAACTGATAAAATAATGAAGCAGGATAAAATCACTAAGGTATTTTCAAGCTCTAAAGAATCCTTCATTATTAATTATTAACTATCTATAATAGTTTGAATTATTAGTCAGCAAGTATTTATTGTTCTTTCCTGTTCACTGTAGCAAGAGACTACTTCCCCCATTCTATTATGTCAGGTTTGCTGTTGCCAATGGAATGTGAGCAGCTTAATACAATCATAGGCCATACATGCTCTTAGGAGATTAGGCTTAGGTCATGCTCTGGTGATGTGTCATGAGAAGAATATGCCACTGGTCCTTCATATAAAGCCCAGAATAAAGCCATAGGGAGGAAACACACATCCTGGGGCATAGCCTAGCTCACCCATCACTTGAAACAGCTGTCCAGCCACATTCAGCCTAAGTCAGACAAAACACAGGCAACCTAAAGATCCATAAGCATGAGAACAAAGGCTTGTTTTAAGTTATAGAGTTTTAGGGGTGATTTGTATCATCATATTATGGCAATAGCTGAATGATGCATTATCATAACTGGCTCATACCCGAAAATATACTAATGCCTTCTTACTGGTTCAAAGTATTTTGTTTTAACCACAAGCTGACTTATTAAAAAAAAACAAAAACAAATAGTAGATTTTTGTTGAGAACCCAACACGAATGCTGTACATTTGTCTATTTAAGAATGAATAGCCTCGATTTATGAGAGAAATACAAATCAAAACTACAATTACGTACCACCTCACATGAGTCACATGACCACCAATAACAAGTCTACAATAACAAAAGCTTGAGAGGATGTGGAAAAAAGGGAAACCTTCTACACTGCTGGTGTGAATGTACATTGGTACAGCCACTATGGAGAATAGTCTGGAGGTTCCTTATAAAGCTAAAAATATAATTACCATATGATCCAGAAATCCCACTCTTAGGAATATATCCAGAAAAAAGCTCTAATTCAAAAAGCTGCACACATCTCAATGCTCACAGAAACATTCTTTACAGTAGCCAAGACATGGAAATAACCTAAATGTCCATCAACAGACGAGTGGATAAAGAAGGTGTGGTCCATATACACAATGGAATACTACTCATCTGTCAAAAGGAATGAAATAATATCATTTGCAGAACATGGCTGGGCCTAGAGATTGGCATATCAAGTGAAATAAGTTATACAGAGAAAGACAAATATATGATACTACTTATATCTGGAATCTAAAATATGACATAAATAACATAAGCTAACTTACAAAGCAGAAACAGACTCACAGACATAGAAAACAAACTGATGGTTCCCAAAGGGGAAAGAGGGTCAAGGGAGGATAAATTAGGAGTTTGGGATTAGCAGATACAAACTACTACATATAAAACAGATAAACAACAAGGTCAGAATGTATAGCACAGAGAAATATGTTCAACATACTCTAGTAAACCATTATGGACAGGAATATGAAAAACAATACATATATATGCATATATATATATATATAACTTAATTACTTTGCTGTACATCAGAAACTAGCACAACGTTGTAAATCAACTCTATATTAATTTGAAAAACAAACATATACCTTCTAACTGATAAGGATTCAAGAATCTACCATTATATGGGCTTGGTGGGAGATAAATTCCTGACTACCACCGCTGCTGCTGCTGCTAAGTCGCTTCAGTCGTGTCCGACTCTGTGTGACCCCATAGACGGCAGCCCACCAGGCTCCCCCATCCTTGGGATTCTCCAGGCAAGAACACTGGAGTGGGTTGCCATTTCCTTCTCCAAAGTGTGAAAGTGAAAAGTGAAAGTGAATTCGCTCAGTTGTGTCCGACCCTTAGCGACCCCATGGGCTGCAGCCTACCAGGCTCCTCCATCCATGGGATTTTCCAGGCAAGAGTACTGCCACTACCACTCCAAAAAATGGAGCCCAAACTGCAGCTATTTATATTTCTTAACCCCTAGCAATTATAACCTAGTTATATGACTGAAGCATGCCTTATTACAAAAGTTGGCAATTTATGGCCCTCCAGCAAAAGTTGACCTACTGCCTGCCTTTATAAAGTTTTATTAGAATAAACCATGCCCATTTGTATATGCATTGTCTAGGGTTTCTTTCACCCTTCACAGCAGAGTTGAGTAGAGATTATATGATCTGCAAACACTAAAATATTCACTAATTGGACCTTCAGAAGAAAAAAAATAAACAACTCCTTCTTTATCTGGCAATTCTGTAAGAAAATGTAATTCTAAAATTAGTGACACAAAAATAAGTAATAATTTTGATACTTTTGGGAAGTGATAGTTGCAACTGCTATAGAGGGGCAATGGTATCTCCGGTGTACCAGTGGACCATGGCTATGACAACAGTTTATAATTCAGATTTGTCTTGTAGCTTGATGCTTGGTGTGTTTCTGGGTGCATATATCAGTCATCCTTGACAATTTCTGCCCATATTTACACCTGGATCCCAGGCTTTCCATTGATTCCATGAGTTACCTGATATTCTTCTAATTATATAATTCTACCTAAGGCAATCGGAGTCTCTTTCTGTTAGTTGTAACTCAGAACCTTGAACGGTCCATTGACCTTGCTTTATTCCTGACTCGGAGTAAGATGTTCCTTTTCTACTCCCCAGGGATCTTGTTCTCGCCATCCAGCATTGCTTGTATCTATCAACCTGTAATTTATTGGCTGTTTGTCCATTTTCTCTCTAGCACTGGGAAGTTCTTCAAATCAGGGACTGAATTTAAATCAGCTCTCTATGGTGCTCAGAAAAATACAAGAGCATATAAGAAAGAATTAACAGGCATGAAGACTATCAGAGCCAGGAAACCATTATTTTTAACATTAAAATTGCCAAGCTTGATTGAGTCATTATGTAGAAGCAATACACTAAACACTCGACATACACTGTATCATTTAATCCTCATAACAACTCTATGACTTAGTAAATATTTTTGTCCCATTTTATAGATAAGGGAATTGTGGAGCATAAAGGTTAGGGAACTTGCTCAAAGACATAGAGCCAGTCAGCAGCAAAGCCAGGATATCAAAGCAAGTTGAACTCTAGGGTCTGTACTCACACACAATAACTTAAAACAGTTTTACCCAAGACTAGACTACAGTCCCATGAAATTTAGCAGCTCCTGACCAATTCCTAGAGAAGTCTAATTTGAGTAAAATGAGGATACTTTTCCAGCATCTGGATAAGTAAAGAGTGAGTCTACTGGGGTTAGTGACACTCCATCATTTGCCAGACATGGGAAAGAGGCCACCCAGATCTGCGGTGAGAATTCAGCTTACTCTCTCTGTAGAATGGCATTGGAGGATCCGCTTCTTTTCAAATCTATGGTTGAAGGTGAACTGAAAGGTAAAGAGCTGCACGACTGTCAAAAGGAAATACCTAGCTCAGTGACAAAAGATGACTGAAAGTTGGGGGTGGGTAGTCTCAGAAAGCAGAAAGTCTTACCTCAGCCTTCCTGCAAGAATGGTCAGTGTCTATAGAAGACAAAAGCATATCTCGGTCTTTCAGGAGCTTGTGCAGGAGACATAAAAGTAAAAAAAAGATATTGCTCTATAGTAAATTCTAGGAAAACGTGACTTTGGAGCAGGGGCATCCCAGGTGGTACTGGTGGCAAAGAACCTGCCTGTCAATGCAGGGGATGTAAGAGACATGGGTTTGATTCCTGGGCTGGGAAGATCCCCTGGAGGAAGGCATGGCAACCCACTCCAGTATTCTTGCCTGGGAAATCCCTTGGACAGAGGCACCTGGCAGGCTATATAGTCCATGGGGTTGCAAAGAGTTGGACGCAACTGAAGTGATTTAGCATGCACCCACTCTACAGGTAGCCACTGAGTCTGGCAACATTTGCAATTATATGAATTGTATGCTGATACTATATTACATTAATGTTAAAATGATATCTAAGTTTCTAAGATCAACTAATATTTTCAGGATTTGAAGAAGGAAATAACATTTGACATGAGACTTGAAGGCAGGGAGGCCAGAGGGGGCAGAAGACATTTGGAAATCTTTAAATCAAGTTAATATTGCTAGAGCAGAATTCAGAGGAGTTGTAGGCAGGCAGGAATTAATACACGGTGAGGTTGACATGAGCAGGGATCATGTGAAAGCCTTTTGTTTCAAATTAATGAATCTAGACTTTGTTCTAACAGGAATGAGGTGATAGCACTGAAGTTCTCACACTTCAGAAAAACAATTCTGGATGAAAGATAATTGGGAGCAAAGAAGGCATGATCATTGGAAACACTGAGATTTATGCTAGAAGTATTGATTTAGGAATCTAATGTAGTAAATTAAGAACAAAAAACGAAGTAAAGACATCAAGAAAGGGTCAGATATGAGAGATATTAAAGAGGTTCCTTGTAATTATTAAAAATGATTTTATTTCCTCCAGTAATAATGAAGAATTCTGTCTTGAAACAACTCTTTGAAAGAAACTGCTTTAAGCCATTACAATTTTATTATGCTTCACCTAAAATTAGAAGAGGAAACAGCACCTTCTTGTGGTCTGAGGCTAAGAAATGTATGTGAATTTTTAAAATTTGGTCAACAGTTAGATATTTTAATTAAGGAAGCATGAAAAATTAATAATTTTAAATCAAATTCCTTGAGACAAAATAGTAGGGAGACAGAAAATGTAAAAGATCACCTTCAAAATAGAAACAACACATGAAAGTCAACTTCGTGTTGCTAGCTTAGATTTTCAATATATTAATGTAAGTATATCAAACTATTATAAATCTATAGGATACAAAGTTGACCAAAAGTATACAAATTATACTGCACAATTATTTAAACCACCTCAACTCAATGACTAAATTGGTTTTGGCATGACCTGAAATTTCTGAGGATATTATAGTGTTCCAACATGATGCTAACTTTGGTTCTGAAAAATGTGTTGAATTCAGCTCCTTAGTTTCAACTAGATCACCATTTATTCTGATTCCACTTACCTTTTCCCAGTGATAGTGATACATCTCACTCTCTTCTTCCCTATCTCCTTTGTCATGAAGAGCATAGACATGAACTCTAGAATTCCTGGGAGATAGGTATAATCATTTCCTTTTAGTAAAAGGAAAGTGGTACCTACCCTTGTCGGTCCTTGTACATTTTGTTCACTCTTTCCCATTGGAAGTCGAGCCTGGAGAGAGCTTCCTGTAGCCTCGCCTTTTCCGGGGCTGTGGCGCTTTGCAGTGCTGCTGCCTTCTTATTGTGAATGATATCAATCCGACCTGAGATTTGTTGCAGGTTGTCTTTTATATTCTGCAATATTGAAATTGTAAAGCAAGTCAGAAATGATTCAGTTGTCTATGCAAAGAGAAGAAAGGAAATGTATCAACACCCAGAGTAACTAACAGTCTTGCATTTTGCATTTTCTGACTTTTAAAAGTCATTAGCCTTGAAGCCTGCTGATTTCAACGTGCCCAATTTGAATGGGTAATTCAGTCTTCATCTTGATACTGGCAATCACTCCCTCTTTCTTAAAACTCTTTGTTTGGCTTCTGTAACCTGAATTCTTCTGTTTTTTCTTCTACCTTCTTGTCTACAGCTTCTCAGTTTCCTTTACAGAATCTTTCTCCTCTTACTAATCTCTTAATATTAGAGTGCTCTAGCATAGATCTTTCCTGATCTATCTGTATTACCTCCTACTTGGTCGCATGACTTTAAATAATCTCTATATTGCAATGCTCAAAATTCTCCAAGCTAGGCCTCAAATAGTACGTGAACCAAGAACTCTCAGATGTTCAAGATGGATTTAGAAAAGTCGGAGGAACCAGAGATCAACATCCATTGGATCATAGAAAAAGCAAGAGGATTCCAGAAAAACATCTACTTCTGCTTCATTGACTACACTAAAGCCTTTGACTGCATGGATCCCCACAAACTGGAAAATTCTTAAAGAGATTGGAATATCAGACCACTTTATCTGACTCCTGCAAACCTGTATGCAGGTCAAGAAGGCAATAGTTAGAACCAGACATGGAACAACAGACTGGTTGCGAATTAGGAAAGGGGTATTTCAAGGCTGTATAGTGTCACCCTGTTATTTAAGTTATACGCAGAATACGTCATGCAAGATGCTGGGCTGGATGAAGCGCCAGCTGGAATCAAGATGTCCAGGAGAAATATCAATAACCTCAGATATGCAGATAAAACCACCCTTATGGCAGAAAGCGAAGAGGAACTAAAGAGCCTCTTGATGCTGGCTTAAAAGTCAACATTCAAAAAAGTAACAATATGGCATCCAGTCTCATCAGTTCAGTTCAGTTCAGTCGCTCAGTTGTTTCTGACTCTCTGTGACCCCATGAACTGCAGCACACCAGGCCTCCCTGTCCATCACCAACTCCCAGAGTCCACCCAAACCCATGTCCATTGAGTCGGTGATGCCATCCAACTATCTCATCCTCAGTCATCCCCTTCTCCTCCTGCACTCAATCTTTCCCAGCATCAGGGTCTTTTCCAATGTGTCAGACCTTCGCATGAGATGGCCAAAGTGTTGGAGTTTCAGCTTCAGCATCAGTCCTTCCAATGAACACCCAGGACTGATCTCCTTTAGAATGGACTGGTTGGATCTCCTTGCAGTCCAAGGGACTCTCAAGAATCTTCTCCAACACCGCAGTTCAAAAGCATCAATTCTTCAGCACTCAGCTTTCTTTATGGTCCAACTCTCACATCCATACATGACCACTGGAAAAACCATAGCCTTGACTAGATGGACCTTTGTTGGCAAAATAATGTCTCTGTTTTTTAATATGCTGTCTAGGTTGGTCATAATTTTCGTTCAGTCCCATCACTTCATAGCAAATATATGGGGAAACAATGGAAACAGTGACAAACTTTATTTTTTTGGACTTCAAAATCACTACAGACGGTGACTGCATCCATGAAATTAAGGGTTGGGATGGGGAAGGAGATGGGAGGGAGGTTCAAAAGGAAGGTGATATATGTATACCTATGGCTGATTCTTGTTGAGGTTTGATAGATAACAACAAAATTCTGTAAAGCAATTATCCTTCAATAAAAAAAAATAATTAAATTTTAAAAAGACAACTGTTGCTTGGAAGGAAAGCTATGGCAAACCTAGACATCATATTAAAAAGCGGACACATTACTTTGCTGAAAAAGGTCTGTATAGTCAAAGCTATGGTTTTTCAAGTAGTTATGTATGGATATGAGAGTTGGAGCATAAAGAAGGCTGAGCACTGAAGAATTGATATTTTTGAACTGTGGTGTTGGAGAAGACTCTTGAGAGTCCCTTGGACTACAAGGACATCAAACCAGTCAGTCCTAATGAAATCAACCCTGAATCTTCATTGGAAGGACTGATGCTGAAGCTGAAGCTCCAATCCTTAGGCCACCTGATGTGAAGAGCTGACTCATTAGAAATGACCCTGATGCTGGGAAAGATTGAATGCAGGAGGAGAAGGGGACAACAGAGGATGAAATGGTTGGATGGCATCCCTGACTCGATGGACATGAGTTTGAGCGAGCTCCACGAGATGGTGATGGACAGGGAAGCCTGGCATGCTGAAGTCAATGGGGGTCACAAAGAGTTGGACATGACTGAGTGACTGAACAATAAATATGACAATGACTCTCCAACTTACATCTCCAGCCATGACCTCAACTCTGAAATCCATACTCATACTTCCAACAACTTTCTTGACACTTGGATATCTCAGGAGCATCTCAAACTTAACATAGCCCCAACCACATTCTCAACAGCATCCCCTTATCTTTCTCTTCCCATTATTTTCCTCATTTCAGTAAATGACATATCAATTAACAGTTATTCAGGTTGACCACCTTGGAATCCTCCTTGATCCTTCTTTTTTAATCTCTATATTCATATTACTGGATGATCCTATAGACTCTACTTCCAAGAACATGTCCAGAATTTGCCCTCTTCTCATCATCTCCCTTGTTATAACTGATATAAGCTACCCTTGTCTCTCACCTGGATTATTTCAATTCCTACCTAAATGACCCTCCTGCTTCTTATCTTGACCCTCTCCCATCAATTCTCCACACAATAGCCACAGAAATTTGTATGAAACACAAATCAAATCATATTACTTCACTTCTCAAATGCTCCTTATCAAATTTATTGTTTGCCCACGAGGCACAACTTGTGGGATGTCGGTTCCCTGAAAAGGGATTAAACTCGGGCCCCAGCAGTGCAAGTACCGAGTCCTAGGCACTGGACCAGGTAAGACCTAAACCCAGAGTCTTCATCAGGGCCTACAAAGTTCTGCACAGCTTGGTTGTATGCTGCCTGCCATTCCAGTCTTACTTTTTCCTTAGTCTCCTCCAAAAAGTGAAAGTTGCTCAGTCGTGTCTGACTCTTTGTGACAGCATGCACTATACAGTCCATGGAATTCTCCAGGCCAGAATACTGGAGTGGGTAGTCTTTCCCTTCTCCAGGGGATCTTCCCGACCCAGGGATCGAACCCAGGTCTCCCACATTGCAGGTGGATTCTTTACCAGCTGAGCCGCCAGGGAAGCCCTCTTCCAAGTGCACACCATTTCAGCCCTTTTGCCTCTTTGTGTTCCTCGAACATGCTGAATGTACTCTTGCTTTGAGGTTTCCGCATTTGCTGTTCTTTCTGCCAAAAATAATTCTTCCCTCCAAGAAACTTAAATGGCTGTTTCCCTTACTTCTTTTCCATATCAGAAGAGCTTTCTCTACCTTTCCATTTTAAGTAGCAGCCCTGAGTACTCTGTTTTCCTTGTTTGTTCATTTTCCTTCATGGCCTTTATGACTAATATGAGATTACCTATCTACTAGTTTCTCTATATCACTAGACTCGACCCTATGAGTGCAGGGTTTCCAGAGCTCAGACACATGCCTGGTACACTGTATGTACCCAGTGCATTTGTGTTGAATAAGTTAAAGCATCACAAAAATCAACTCCGTAATTTTTTAAACATAGATTGTATTTAAGGGGAAAAAAAACACAGTGTTATTACATAATAATTTTTCAAAAATATATCAGTGTTCAAAAAATGCCAAAATCTTCTATATTTGTCTAGACTTGCAAGTATGAATTTGGTTATTTTGCTTATCTGAATTGTCTAAGACAAGTCAATTGAGTAAACATTCATTGAGTTCTTCTATGTATAAGGATCAATATGGAGAAAGTAAAGGTAGGTGAAGCACAGTTTTACTTGTTTTCAGTAAGTTTTGAATTGGTCTTATTGAGGTGGTAAGGGAGGGTGTGGTTTGGAAAACTGGAGGAAACAGTTATAGTGTAGAAATCCCAGCTAAATGTTCAGAAATTATTTGATGAGTGATCTAAATGGTACCAAATTTTTTTTTTCAAAATTCAGAAAAAGAATGAATCATATATGTGGTCACAAGCCACAGAAAGGGCTCATAAAGAAAGTAGGATTTGGGGTAGATATACATAGCTGAGTAGCTGAAGTGGGAAGGATGTCATACTTAGCAGCTAATACACATGCAAAGACAGGAAACATGAGCAGTCAAATCTGACTTTTCAGAAATGTATAGGATCAGGGAAGATGGGTCTGGAAATAGCTGGAGATGATTAACAATGTGCTTTAAAAATACTGCATGTAATTCAGTAGACAGTGGGGAATCGTCTCACACATACACAGACACGTACATGAATTTCAAATATATACAAAAGCAGAAAAGAAAAAAAAAAGAAAACAGTACAAATAGCCCCCATGAATCTATCATCTACTGCCAACACTTATAAAACCATAGACAACACTGTTTCACTGTATATGTCCACTCATTCACGTCCTCAACCATATTATTTTGAACAAATTGATATAATATTTTATAAACTCATCCAAAAAAATCTTCAACATGTTTCCAATATCCATTAATTATTTTCAAGAAAAGCACACATAGCACTGTATGCTACCTCTCAAAACTTAAAATATTGTTAAGGTTATAAAAAATCTAGTCAGCCTTCATATTTGAGCTGAATTGAGAAGGTGGTTTAGGAAGGAAACTTGGCAGAAGTCAGTGACTGTGTATTGAATAAAGAGGAAGAACGACTCTAGCTCCCAGGTTTCTGGCCTGAGTATCTGAATGAATACTGGTATCTGAGTAAAAGGACTGCAGATGGATGAACAGGTTCTGTGTGTACATGCTTGTGTGTGTATGTGTGTGTCTGTGTGTGTGTATGATGACAATGAAAAGCCTTTGGGTCATCAGACTATAGGTATTCAATAGGCAGCTGGCATCAGATTTTGAGAAGGGGAAATGAGATGACAAATACAGTTGGGTAATATATCTTCTCCCATCTCCACATGTTCTAGGCTTTCTGAGCAAAGAGC